>NC_056731.1:1014488750-1014538750 GCF_019279795.1 Protopterus annectens | reverse complement strand
TGTGCACACTGTGCATTACAAACAACCCCCCTCACAAATGCAGATGGACCTGACATCCGTGTACTGGTATGCAGAGGCTGTCACAATGACTGCTACAGTCTTGCAGTGATGAACACAGGAGACTTACCAGGATGTTCCTTTACTGTGGAAGCTTTGCCACCCACCTCCACAATTTCTGGGATGATGGATGCTTGGTAGCTGGCAGTTGACCCCACGTTTGCCAGGAACTCCTTTGTGGCCGATAATGGTTGTTCTGCTGCAGGCCCTCCAATGGTGGTAGAACTGTCCCTGGCCACAGCAGTGGCCCTTTGCCATGCAGCATTTATCATGTCAGCCACCCAGTGTCAGACCTATTCATAGCTTCTTTCCTGTAGCCCTGCTTGGTTTACTGATGTGATGAGGTCAGCGCACAGTGCAATATGTTGGTGAAGATTCTGGCGATTCCTGGAAAGCAGTTTGTGTGATGCAGTCTGAGGCCATCCAGGATCATGTCATTTTTGACAGGAGAAAAAGGCAAGTGCCTCAGTCTGTACATCATTTCTGAAAGACAAGAAGAGGGGGACACGTCACAAGACCACATACATTGCTCACCACTATGTACACGCCCTGCTCATCCAAATTGGCCAGCACTATCCTCTGCTATCTCCCACATCATACCCCACCATCTATCAACAGAGTATGTATGTGGCTATCAGCAACATAGTGGCAATACGTCTTACATTTTCCTCCTCATCTTGCTTTCTCATATTAGCTGCTGCTTTTTCTCTAAAGTGTTCAACTGCATCTGCTCTGTTGCATTTATTACTGCTTGTTTGTAGCCTGTCTAAATTGTAAGTGTTATTCTAAGCTTCTTACTTTTGGTTTGAGCACTTGGGCATTAGGCCCACCCCTTAGGTCTCCCTGCCTTTCTCCCTCAGATTCTGACAAATATGAATGGACAATGTCCTAAAGTTGCTCTTGCCAGTCTGGCTGATATGGACATCCTGACATGGTGCAGCAACTGCCTCATGTACATGGGCAACCATCTACTACCACCACCTAGGAACACAATGCTCTCTCCCTCTCAAGCCAGTATATCTGGCACCAAAATGGCCGAGGACACAATCACTACACCTCAAACACCACCCACACCTACACAACACACACCCATATATGTGGAGGTCCTCAACATAAACATACCCAAAAAAAGGAGACCTCTGAGGCAAAAACACACACGATCTCCACAGCCCTCCACACCACATACTGCACATAGTCCACACATCTGTGTCTCACAACCACTAAGGCTTCACCATAAATACAACATATTAGTCATAGGAGACTCCATTGTGAGACACACAGATGTGCCTCTCACCAGGCTGGATATGAGGAAAGTCATGGTTAGTTGTCTGTCAGGTGCCAAAATTCACCATATCTCATATGCACTGAAGTCTCCGAACAACAGGTACTGTTATGACCCTGTCATGGTCCATGTAGGTGTGAATGACTTAAGATGTACCTCCTTAGACTATATGAAGAGAGACATGATTGATCTCACTGATTATGTGCCCCAGGCAGGTATGTCCCTAGCCTTAAGCAGCATTCTGCAATCTCCCAGTACGATGCCTCAATACAAACAGGAAATGATTGACTTTAACAATTGGCTTAGTTTCTGGTGTCATTCCAGGGGAATCCATTACCTGGCATTCTGGGAAGATGTGATTGACAGAACATGATGCTTTGCCAGAGATGGTCTGCATCTGTCTCACCTGGACTTCAGGCTTCTGGCAAAGGTTCTTGCCTCCCCCATAGTGCCTTTTTTAGGAAAGAGATTAGATTAAAACTACCAACATAAAAATGTCAACAAAATACAAATTAACGATCGTGCTTCTAAATGCTAGTACTCTAAACATGAAACTGCACTCATGGCAAGCATTCTTAACCCTGGAAATTGCTGACATCTGTGCAGTCACAGAAACCTGATTCTAAGATGTGGAGAGCACCCCTGCTTTACCTGGTCACACATCCTATCATACATTCAGACCGCAAACTGTAGGGAGTAAAGCCAAAGTATGTGGAGTTTCAATATATACATATATATATATATATATATATATATATATATATATATATATATATATATATATGTATGTATATCAAAGACATACACACCTCCAGGGTGGTCAAACAGTAGGATGCATAGAAGACACTCCAGGTGCAGTTAACCATTGACAAGACCCTTATTCAAATCATAGCTAGCTACCAGTCCCCAAATCTGATCCAAGATGCTCATTCCACCTGTATTGACCTATTCAACTCTATCAGGATTCAGCCCTTTACCCTGATCCTGGGTAACTTTAACTGTCCAAACAGAGATTGGAAGAACTACTCATGCCAGAACACAAATGCTTCAGAGACTGATCGATTTGGTCAATGCAAACACCTTGGAACAGCTTATTGATATCAATACAAGAGGTGAAAATATCTTGGACTTGGTTTTAAACAATATGAGTAACCACTGCAGCATCCCTACAGTATCATCCTCCCTAGTAATATCCGACCATAAAGCATCGCTTTCAAAGTCACCACCTCCCACAATACCCATTTAGCTAGATTGAGACATAAAATCTTCTCCAATGTTGATTACAGCTTCCTGATGGATGCTAAGACTGCTTTGCATCCCCTACCCCTCTATAGGACCTGGCACCAATATCCAAAGCTACACCAAAGCACTATACGAGCATTTATATAGATGCATGGAATCAAGAATACCCAACAGGACTAAATCATCCTCTGCAAGGACATCTGCAATAAATAAACTCTATAACAAGTGAAAAAATTGCTGACAGTACCAAGAAGAAGCAGGTGCCCATTTGGAAGCAAACTTTCCTTAGCCTGGACAAGCAAATAAGAGCACTACTGAAATTCTCCAAAGCAAACCTCGAGTCCAAATTGGTGACATCTACTACAGACAATCATAAGTCCTTCTTCACATATGTCTGCAACCTCAAAGGAAGCACCCAGACCTGTTAAGAAGTGCTGGTCAAGGACACCACATATACAAATACTGTAGATATATAGCAAACTTTCTGGCTGACAGATTCAGTGAAGACTTCACCCCTCTGCCCCCCCATCAGTAGATCAGGACATCCTCAGTACCTGACCCGTTCCGCATATATCTAGGGAGCAAGTCATTACTGCTCTTTCAAAAGCAAAAAAATACAGCCTCCATAACATCCCAGGCTGCATCCTACATGAACTCAGGCAGGAACTTGTAGCACCATTGAGCACCCTATTCAACCAAAGCCTGAGTACTGGCTTTGTCCCAGCTCAGTGGAGGATAGCAACTGTCATCCCTTTGCACAAAGGTGGAGTGTCCACTGATCCTGGAAATTATAGACCTATCGGCCTAACTAGTCTGCTCTGCAAGGCCATGGAACAGATTATCATGGACATCATCAAGAAGGGCATTGGCAACCTCCAAATACTTGATCTCACACAGTTTAGCTTTGTCATGAGGAGATCATGTCTATTAAATTTGGATGTCTTCTTTGAGACAGTCATCAAAGCCATGGACAAGGGGAAGACAGTGCACAGTGCCTACCTTGACCTGGCTAAAACCTTCAACACTATTCCCCACTTGGCCATAATAGATAACCTCTCTCAACTAGGCATCAATCTGTATGTTACCAGATGGGTAGCAAACTGGTGCACTGACAGAACCCACTTAGTCAAAATAGGGGAAGCCACCTCAAGCAGTAGACCCATAACAAGTGGTGTACTCTTCTGTCTTGGGGCCCCTGTTATTTGGTATATACTTTTATCAGGTTCAGGGCAAAACCAGTGAGCTATGGCTGACCAGGTTTGCAGATGACTGCAAGCTGGGTGCTGCCACCAAATCCTCTAGTGATGTGGACATCCTCCAAAAGGGTCTCACTCAGACATATTACTGCTGCCAGAAACATGGCCTCAAGCAGAATACCACAAAATGCATCATTATCCCCTTTGGCAGAGTGACGTCCCCACAAATTATCACATTAATAACAATGTTCTAAGCATGCAATCAGTCATGAGGGATTTGAGCACACAGGTTGATAACAACCTGACTTTTCACCACCACGTTGCTTCAGCTGCACAGAAAGCCTTCTACATGGCCCACCTTATAAGTAAGAGTATCTCATCCATGGACAAGGAGGTCATAACATCCCTGCATTCTTCCCTTATAAGGTCTATTATTGAGTGCAATGCTCCTTTCTGCATGTACCTTGCAAAGCACGTGCAGCAGCTGGAGAGACCACAGAGGTTCTTCACCAGGAGAATCCAGGGCCTCAAACATCTACCATACACAGATATGCTAAAATCCCTATCCCTCTACTCAGCTTCTTACAGACTCCTCAGAAGTGACCTCTGTCTGACATACAAGGTGATCAAGGACCCCACTTTGATGGGACTGCTGCATATCCGCAAGTCAAGCTTCACTCAAGTAACCTGCATGCATGCCCTCAGCCTGTTCTGTGACATCAACAGGACTTGTTGGCAGGACAGATTTGTGTCCCAGAGACTCCCCAGTTTGTGGAATAGACTCCATCCCTACATCAAGCAGAGAACCCCTGTACCCCTTTTTAAACACAACCTGGATAACTAGATGTGAAATGGAAAATACACCCTTGGGATTCCACCCATGTCCCTGTTGGACTGGAGCATCAGGTGCTGACTTGTATAAACATGAGTTAAACTCTTGGCTAGACTTACAAAGGCTTCAGGACCAATAGCCTAGTAATTTCCTATGATCCTGTGATCCTATACATACCAGTTATGGCCCAGTGATGGAGTGTATTGTTATGTGTCCACTCCCATCAATGCCGTCTACTGTGGTGTGTCCCCTATGGGCAATGTCCCAGTCCCATGTCATACAGCCACCATCCGGCAAATAGGTGAGTTTTACTACAAGTATATGGAGACAATCCAGCAACATCCATGTGAAGCAATGACAGACAGCACTGCAAATGTGCTGTAGGGTATCTTGCCTATAGGTGTCCGACTTCTGCAGTACACAGATGTTTGTGGAATGTGTACATGCTCCTGATATATGTGGAGCCACTGCCAGAAAATTTGGATGTCTGGCAAATGATTGGACAATACATAATGGTTGTTCTCAGACTGTGGGGAATCTGGCTGTCACACACCAGAACCCTCAGACAACAGTTATGGTACAGTAATATCTGGTACTGGATTTATTCCCTTACTTTATATGTTCAATATGTACACTCTGTCACTGAGGTCGGGCTTGTGTCCCCCACTAGTACTGGCTATGATCACAAGTCTTGCTGTAAGGGTTCACCAGGTATGTTAGCCATAGCTCTCAAGTGATGACATACGGATGTTAAGTACACAGTGACCAAGCCAGAGTACATCAGGGACAGTCAGGGACACCTGTTCAAAATGTTTGAACTATTCCTGTGTGACATTTTACAGACTGAGAGGAGCTGAATGACAGTATAGCATGTGATATATCAGTTCTGACCACCTTTACTTACTGTCACTATTGTCTAACACACAGTCCAGTAGCATTCGTACAGAAACTAACCATTGTAGGAAGGACTCAGATGGCCAGAGCTGTGATGTATGTCACAGCAGGCAGAGCTGACAGTGAAGCCTGTAGGTGCCGGACAGTTGATTATCAACATGTCATTCTAAAATATGTACTGCAGCCCTACCGTTGTAATTCCTATTCCCCATAACTACATCCTCCCATCTGTGTCCCATTACATGGGGACTTCTATTACATACCTGGTACAGTTCTGTACTCCTTTTTTTGCAGAAATCCTGAAGAATAATGCTTGTGTTATCACAGTGTGTCTTTTTAAAGCAAGTCACAGGTCTGTTTACCATAGGCAGTTGCTTGCCTTTTGTAGGTAATGCTCACAGGTGATTAACTGTCCATCAATCTGTGGCTCACACTTGCTAATTGCACCCAGAACAGCTGGGTTGCACTTTCCTTAACCAATGGCATGACACAACAGTGCTATATTTAAGACCTTCATGTAGGACTTGGCCCCTTTCCTAGTCTGTGAGATTGACATTATCAAGTTGTGGAGACTACAGCATCACTGAGGATAGGTAAAAATACTGTCTACTTTTGGGATGTATGTGGTATGTCCACAGTTTTGCATGCTATGTTTGCCCATTGTGGACAGACTTTCTGACTGTGTGGCAGATTAGTGTTAAAAGATGTGGGTTGAGGTTAGTAAGGGGAAAGACAGTTGTGAGTGTCATACCTTATACACATCAGAATGTGTATGCTCCTGCAGTATCTGCTGGTCTATCAGGTCTGTATGTTTGTAGGGGCAGACTATGACACGTCCCTGTTGCTTGACCTTTCTCCTCCCACCCGTTTATGTTTGGGTGTTATGTGGACTCCTTGTCCTAGGTGGTTGTGAGGTATGGTAGGTTTGTAGCAGGTATCTGAACATACTGCCACATATGTTGCAAGCTGCAGCTGCTATGTTTTGCCCAAGAGTCATACTGGGGGTGTGAACACATTGGAGGACAGCAAGCTGTATGTGTCAGTCAAGGAGCAGTGTCAGCTCTGTTGTTACAGCATAGCAAGGGAGAGGGTACCCATAATAATCCAGGTGAGGCATGTGCTTCAGGTACATATGTTATGTAATAGTGCCATTCAGAGAGTGGCAGACAACATTTAGGAAGCATATACATAGTTGTGCAGTGTGTCCCAACCTGTGGGCATTTGATATGCTCACATGGGTAGCAGGGAATGCAGTAGCAGCAACCGGTTCTGCTTAAAATTGCAGGACTCAGTCATTTATTTGTTGTATTCACAAGCATGTACTTGAAGTGCAACAGGCTGGAATCAGACCGAGGACTGTAGGTGGCAAAATGTGCAGCATGCTAGGAATGTAACAGATTGAGCTACTGAGTCAATACTATAGCTAGTGTATTTGCAACATACATGTGCATGTATACAATCTGTTACACAGGATTTCCATAAGCATGTATGTTCGGATGGGTATGATGTGTGACACTGAACTGTTTGTCATGATTTTGTAACCTCAATCTGTACTGACTTGCCAGTATTTCAACACACAGAATAAGTTTTGTGACAGCTGTGCTAAAATCAAGTGGCACAACTGCAGACATTCTGCAACAGTCTGTGCAGTTGTCAGCTATACCTAATATCCTAGGCCTCACTTACATCCATCATTATTTATTTAGCTGTGTACTGGTTTGGTGTCTGCATCACAGTCCCAAGTACACTGTCAATTTTCCAAATTATATGTACAAGCAGTGTGCCATTGGCAATCATGATATGTTTATTGAAACAGCTGTTTTGCTTCAGAGTTGAGGGGCAGAGTGGGCTAATCCACTATTCTGTAGTTGACAGGGTCCTGGGTTTGAGATTTGGCAGGTGTCATTTTTTTGCAGAGGTGCCTAACAGTGTCAGAAACACAGAAGGTGATTTAAGTAGTTTTAAGTGGGTTTGCACAGTACACCACACTGCTTAGGTCTGCTTAAACCCGCACTAATTCCAAAAAAAGAAACAAAAAAAAGGTGATAGGAAAATGGTGAAATGGGGGCAAGCAGGGGCAAAAACACTGTGGAAGGCAGGTATGGATGTGCAGGATGGGTGTAGGAAAGGACCATAGCTCTCCTTTTCTTGTACAGCAACAGCTGTGCAGGTTGTACTGAATTTGGAATTTGGAGCCTCACACCCCAGAGAGAGGGATGAGGGTGGCATAACTGTGTTGATTAAGTCATGTAATGATTGATTGAGTCCAATGGAAACAGCTGTGAAATGGAGAGCTATATATGGAGTGATATATATATATATATATATATATATATATATATATATATATATATATATATATATATATATATATATATATTTGTGGGACAGATGCCCATTTTTTAAGGAGAGAGTAGAATGTTGGAGACTTGATATAAGTACATGTGGAGAGGTAAGTTGGGTAAGAGAAGTTGTATTTGCAAACAGACACAACTGACAAGACACCATACAAGGGATGTGTCTGACACATGAGGGGGGTAAACACTTTGGACGGGGAGGGTGTTGTGGAATTAGAGAGCCATGTGCTCCCAGATGGCAATAGTGAGACTGAGCTGCCTACCAATGGGAATGTCAACACTGCTCTTTTGCTGCTCTTTCACTGCACTGTAGGTGGCTGTGCTGGGAGCTGGGAACTGGGGCACCTACCTCCAGGTTGGCTAGTCTGTCTTCAATCTGCTGCAGGCAATCTTCATAGCCACGGTGCAAAATCCTGTGCACCAACCCTGGTAGCTGTTGCTGGGTAACAACTCCCTCTCCACACTTGCTCCCAGGGGGGAATGGGCCTCATTCTCTGAGGTGGTTCCATGCATAGATGGTGCAGGGCCAGATAAGAAGGCAGCACCAGGTTGGGTCCCAGATGTGCTGGGATCAGGTGCCATGGCCAGCTGAGGTAGGGTAGGCGGATCAGCTGGAACCTAGCTACCCAGTTGAGCTATGGTGTTGAGGTATTTCAAAGTGTCTAGGTTAATGATGAACAAAACGTTTAGTTAGTAATAACAGCATGCCTAAAAGTTGTAAATAACCCAGTAATATCACATTGCATAGCATATGGAACAGAACCATAAGTGAGATAACAGTCAGTATAGTAACAGCTTGCTAGTAACAGTTATGGCATAAGGCCAACAACATAGGTAGTTCAATAAGGTATGTTAGTATGCAACCATTGTATTACATAACAGTAATAAAGCACAAGGTCCAATATAACAGTTTGAGAACAACATATGTTAATAGTAAATGATACCTGATGTATAACAATAAGAATTTATGATGCAGATAAGGGGTGTGGGAGAGAGAAAGACAGTCTGTTACTACCTGTATAGGCTATATTGTTTGCAAAAGTACTCTAATATACTCTACATGTCTATCCCTACTTTATCTATACAAGTGACCTACAGCTTCTATAGCATGTACATACTTCTCAATCTATCTGCATGTGACAGTATGGGCCAAGCTGTAACACCTACAGGTACACACCTACAGGGGACTATTGCATGTCAGGGGGACATATAGGACTACCAAGGTGTACTGTGGACTGATGTAGTGTGACTGTGCTATTGACATAAAATATGTCGATGATAGATCTGTGACTAAAGGATTAGGCAGCAGTGATCACAGTCCATGACAGTGTGACACTTGAGAGACATGTATTGTGCACAGTACAGACAATTTCCGACTATCGTGCCGTCCTTGGCAGGTATGGGGTTAGACTTTCAGCAGACATTTACAGACACACCAGGCATACAGCCATACCAAGCAATGCTGTTAACAGTCTGTTATATCTGAACACAAATATTATCAACGTATACAAAGGACTACTGCACCCTTTTACCTGTAATTCCTGTGGGGAGAACATCTGTTAAAATCACATATATGATTCGGTAATATTTAATAGTTGTCACTGGATTTGAGCCCTGGTCTATGTGTTGTAAAATGTATATCACACCTAGCATTTAGCAAACTGAGCTATTGAGCCAGTATTATGTATTGATTGACTATTATTTGCCTAGAGCTCACCTGATAATGAAATATGAAATGGTAATAGAAGTAGAATGTTATACAAGACTGCAGTAACACTTGAACACACCTGCATGAGATGTAGGTGAACTGTGCATTAATACATGGAATAAAGGTGTAGACATATCTGTCATGTGTGCAAAACATATTAGAGTGCTGGAGTGTCTACCTGACCCATATACAGTTTCAGATGGTATATTTGCAGTCAACAGCTATTAGTTTCATACTTGCCTGTAGCAGCATACCAC
This sequence comes from Protopterus annectens, assembly GCF_019279795.1. Lineage (NCBI taxonomy): Eukaryota > Metazoa > Chordata > Ceratodontiformes > Protopteridae > Protopterus > Protopterus annectens. Next base: position 1,014,528,925 of record NC_056731.1, on the reverse strand, counting down.
ATAACCGGAATGCATATAGCTGAAATGCAATGGTTAAGACAAGACAATCCTGAGATGCCCAATATACTTGGGCATTCCTATTAATTCTTTAGATCTTAGGGCAGAACAAATATCATAATGCATCATATCTTGTATTACAGCTTCACATCTATGGTTTAGCAGAACACTCTTTATTAGCTAACCTTCACTCACGTAGTGGTATTCTTTGTGATTTTACTTCACAGCTGATGTAATACTGGATCTCATGACTAACAGCCCAAAATGCACACATGTTGGTAAACACAGCATTGTTAGGGATGGCTTCCTGCAGTGTTTGCTATATATTTCAAGTCTTCATTGAAGTACAGATCATATAGTGCAAGTGTTGCAATACAGCTGTAATTCCACATTTAATGCAGTAGAAACTTTTATTGCATACATATTATTAATGCAGTAGAAACTGTATTTCCTTAACATTATTAATGCAGTAGAAACTTTATTACCTTGACATTATCAAGTGTCATGCTTTCATCTTTATTGAACTATACCTGGCATTATTCACTTATGTCAGTCCAGGTCTGTGACCACAGTCGTTGCAGTATATTCACAAATGAATATACCTAATAGCAGTTATTAATTCTAATCCTTTCTTGCTTATATGCCTATAGATTGCAAGAAACATCTGTACTCACCACACTCACGGTGCACCTTGCCAGGCACCCTGCATGGACCACTAGGTTGCGAGTTCTCTCCTCATCAGCTGCAGGGAGAGAAGCACAGTATTATGTGTACCTGTCTATAACACATTCAGAATAAGTTTTGGTGACAGAGTTGATAATACTTGCAAACTCATGACGCATTCCCATTTCTAGCAGCTTGGAGCCAGGTGACCAAGAGATCCCCCTTAAGACACTTCAAGGTATCATAGTGATGATGCACCTGCTAACCTATGTGGGGGATACCAGTTGCACTGGTGAGATCACTTGCCAGCTAGTCCCAGGACTCCAACTTTTACTTCGATCCCTGGTACTGTCCCTGCAGCAGCTGGATGTCATGGTGTTTAACAAGGAGTCCATCCATGACCCTGGACTCCAGAATGCCCCAACGCTGTGCCCAGAAGCACGCATCCTCTTCAACTCCTGCTAGAGCTCCTGCCAAGTTTGAAGTCCAACAGGTTATGGCTGTATAACCTCCTGTTGCACTTAAATAAGGCTGTTTTCCCACCCTTGATCTCAATTGGGCCATTTTTTTAAAAATGTGGTGTTTCACTTAGCACTGCACAAACCCACTGATCTCAGCTGAGCACTTTTTAAACTGGTAATGATGAGCAATGCTTAGCTGTGCACAAACCAGCTTAGCGGAGTTGAACAGTGTTTAAATGGGCATTGCTTAGCAGTGCCTCTCACCACTTAGCAATGTGCAAACCAGCCAAGCACTGCTAAAGCATTCCAGGTGTAAGCAGTGCTTGGCAAGGCTTAGCTGTGGTTAACAGAGCTTATCTGGGCAAGGCAAAGTGAGATTTAAAGATAATTTTTTTTATTCTGTACTGGAAACATAAATGACTAATAACATGCCTGTCCATACGTACAGTATGCAATTAAGGGTTTATAAATACTTTTCATACTGTGTATTGGCAACATACATGCCTAATAACCTGTCTGTGTATTCATACAAAGGTCAGTCATGGCTGAAAAGTACATCTCATGATTGTGTATTTGGAAAATATATTTAATAACCTGGCTGTCTAATCACACAATTTAACTGGGATTTAAAAAAAGTCTCATAATGTGGATGCAGAAAATAAGCTGTGTATTCAAACCCTGCACCTATTGCACATGAGGTCATCACTCTAACCATTCAGCTATACGGCCTTGTGAAATGGGGTTATACTTTTACAAAATTACTCCACTACGCTTAAGCACAGTAGCATGCCTCGCAAACACCCTCAGCTATGCTTAAACTTGACCTTTGCTTTCATAATTAAATGTGTCCAGTTTCTATTTTTGCATGTCTAGCATGTGTCCATTGCTAAGTGCTTCACCACACAAACACAGAAAAATAAATAAATAAATAAATAAAATTAAAAATAATGTACTTTTTATCACATAGACATAACATTGTTACCCGGCACTTTGACACTGCAGGGGCTGTGTCACTCATCTCCATACACAGTAACACACTCCATAGACTGATGCAATAACCATGTCACATGGCCCTTGCTCAGTAGCACATCTTCATTAGTATGCAAGGTGCACTGCCAAGGGGGTCCTTCATACATAGCTATGGTACCTTCTGTGTAGGCCTTACACTGTCCCTACATGGATTTTATTAAATCCCCAGGAGATAGTGTGTAGTTTACACACATACACACACACACACACACACACATTATATATGTATATATATATATATATATATATATATATATATATATATATATATATATATATATATATATATATATATATATATATATATATATATATATATATATATATGTGTGTGTGTGTGTGTGTGTGTGTGTGTGTGTGTGTGTATGTATATGTCTATACACACCCATACTCACACGCACATCTAGCTACAATATATATATATATATATATATATATATGCAGAACTCTATCTATAAATATTTATATGGTTGCAGCTTAGAAGAGCAAACACTCATATGAGCAAATGCTTTTTACTGCTAAAAAAAGGTGAATGCTGATGTGAGTGAACATTCTCCTTAACTGGATTGTAGCTGGCTGACTTTTGTGCAAGACTGGATTGCAGCAGGGTAAGGGAATTTCTCCTTATCCCACTTTTGTGCAATCTCAGATTTGGCAGACATTATTAATGGGGGTGGGGGAGGCCTTGCCTCCTGATAAACAATGAGTTTTAGTACTCATTCTTTTTTAGCATTTTGCTCTAAAATAAATATTCTTTACAAGTTTATTCTTTTGGGTTTTTGAAATTTCATGAGACATTCGTAAATGTAAATAGAGAGAGACAGCGAGAAAGAGAGAGAGATAGAGAGAGAGAGAGAGAGAAAGAATTTCAGAGGAATATGTCAACCTGAAAGTTTTTTGTGAAGGTGCCCAAATAAAAAACTAACAGAACAAAGAAAGTCAACATAGGAACTCACTTCTTCTCTTTCAGTTGTTCCCGTTAGGCGTCGCCACAGCAGATCATCTGTTTCCATTTCTTCCTGTCCTCTGCATATTGCTCTGTCACAACAACCACCTGTACAGAAACTCACTAGAGATCAGAAAGGAATCCAGATCCCAAAATTATGAAACCAGGGATGTTAACCACAGAGCCTCCATACTACCCTTTGCTTTCATAAATCTTTTATGACTGCATTAAGTCAGATACCATTGTTTAGTGCAACGTTTATGTGAAGCATTTAAAAAAAGGTCCACTCTAGCATAATTATATCACCTCTATGAGTTTGCTCTGTTTATAGAATAAAACCAGCACATTTTTAGAAACACTTGAAACAGATATTTAGACATATTGACTATATGGGAGCTGCATTTCACATAATAATTCATGTTGCATATAACATAAACTTCCTTAAAGTCAATTCTGCTGGCAAATCGTTACTGTCCCAACATTTTGCTAAATCCTGGAACTCCATTCGATTAGCAATAAATCATTTAAAACTCAACTAAAGCTTTACCTACTCATTTACCAGCTCTGTGCATGTGATGTTCCTGGATAATCTCCATATCCTTACTGTTACTAATTTTTTATAGAAGTGTGTCCATAATACAGCTACTTTGTCACTATCTATGACTGTCATCTATCCCTCCTTACTACTATCTCAATCCCCCTTTCAACTGGAACTCCACAGTGCTCCTTCATAATTCATAAATGTCTTCATACAATAAATACTTTGCTGTCTCATATTCAATATCCATTTTCAGCTGATAACCTTTGAAAGTAACTAGACTCATAATCTTGATATTAGCTAATATTTTATTGTATTCTTAACTGTCGTGATTTCATTAACTGTCATATCATTGCTATGTATGTTAATTTATTATTCTATGTATGTACATTTACTTTTCTGCGTATTTTTATTGTCTATTTGATTACCAATCATATAATTAGTAGTCTAAGTCTACACACACACACACACACACACATATATATATATATATATATATATACATACACAGACATTTATTATGTAAATCTTGTGTAACCACCTTCTACTCATTCTGTAAAATGAAACATTTCTCCGCTGGCTTCTGCTGAAAATGGGCTTGTGCCCAGATGGGCTTTCCAGATAAACAAAAGCAATAAATAAATAAATATTCTTATGTTATTTGTGAATAGCAGTAAGGAGAGGTTGGTAAGGATATCAGTGTAGAAAAAAAGTGTGTGATGTTACTAGTAAGACTGATTTTGTGCTTCTTGTATACCTCTCAGATGTCAAAACATTTGGAAAATGTTGAGATTTTTTCTTTATATTTTTGTTCGGTTCTTCATGAAATTTGTTATATTCTGGCAAATCACTGACAACTGAAGTAACTGAATAATGGCAGACATTTGAGTTTTAGACTTTACATTTTTTATAAAATGTATGTTAATGCAAAACCTGTTAGTTTTGTGTGTGTGTGTGTGTATATATATATATATATATATATATATATATATATATATATATATATATGTGTGTGTGTGTGTGTGTGTGTGTGTGTGTGTATGTGTGTGTGTGTGTGTGTGTGTGTGTGTTTGTCTATATATATATATATATATATATATATATATATTATCCATTCTGTAGATTTCTATTTTTTTCCATTTCTGGTTATTCAGTTTTCAGCAATAGTGGTATCATGTTAACATGAAGCAAATACATATATTTGCACTAGCAAGTGACTGTGACTCAGACTTTCAAAAGGGTGTTGTAAAGACAACGCAGTGTTTAATCATAGCTTTAGACGATCTCCCTCTGCTGCATGCCTGCTGTGTGTAATTAATACTAACTTGTCTCCTGCAAGTTAGTTTGCAGAACATGTCACGTTTTTCTTTTAAGCCATATGGCAGTCTCTGTGCAGAATCATGGAATGTAAAAACAGCAGTTAAATAATCTGTGGTTAAATTTTAATGTGTTTTAATATCAATGGGCCTCACAATTCCATCCTTAAATGTAATGCTGTCATTTATAACTGATAGTCATTGAGAAGCAGAAAAGACAAACATTGCAGATGCCGCAAAATGTGATCCTATTTCTTCTATACAGACCAAAAAAAAAAAACTTCATAACACTTTAGGAGTGTACATGGATTTTCAGACTGCTTACCAGCTTGCAGAGATCACTGTGATACCTGTAAAAGCAGGCATAATGTGAGTCATTATTTGGATGTGATAACAAAACCCACTGCAGCATTAAGAGATAATAGGCTAGGCAGCAAATTGAATTACTGTACGATCCATCATTAACCTCTATGAACCCAAGCTTTATTGAAGTAGCCCTCCAAATGAATAGGTCACCATCTCTTTCAATGCTCTGAGACTTGTTTAATGCTCTTGGGACTTTTGATTCAATTAGAATGTGCTGGTTGCAATGGAACAGTTTTTGAGCATTTTAGTGAAAAAAATTACATTCAGGAGAAACTTTACTTTCTGACATCAATTCAGTCCCATGCTGCCTGCAGAAAGGGTCATTTAGTAATTTCACACATTAATTGAATAAACATATCATTCTGGATTTTAATTATTTGCTTTATTGCTTTTATAATTACTTAATGTTCCCCCATGTGCCACTTTAGCAGTCATCTGTCTAAAGTAAATGCTCCAAGAATGAATACAAAGCTGGCTTTCTGGCAGAGTTAGGGTTTCTCAAACAGCAGCAAAAAGACATGGCTATCCTATGAATTTTTTCAGCCTGTTTCATTCCCAGACATAACCATCTTGGGGTGTTTAAAGCTAAAGAAATTAACACAAATAGATCTGTAAAGAATTGTGTTTAGAATTAATCCTTGGTATCAAAAGGGGAAAAAAACACTGCAATTATTCTGAATTAAAGAAAAAACATTATCCTAGTGAGATACCATTTATACAAGCAAATGGAAAAAATAAACTCTTTAGGATACACTATATTTGTTTTCAGTCTACACCTGTTATAAACATATCATGACAACTTATCTATGACAGGTATTTGAAAGAAATGCATTTTAATCATAACATGTTTGAACATGAAAAGAAAATATTAATTTACATAAAATTATTTTGGTGTTGTCATCTATAAAATGTTTTAGTTAATGTAATAGTGAATAACAATGTGATTCATGACAGCATGGTTGTATTGTAGAAATTACACATTTTGAAAGTTTTCTCATTCACTCTAGTTCAACAAAAATTGTCTCAAAATCTCTGATATGTTAAACAACAATTGTAATATAAATTTATCTAAAAGAGATCTAGGTATCCAGATATCAAATCTTATAATCAGCATTATGAGATAGGTAGCCGTTAGATTTTCTTGGCATTAATTATGACTTTATCCAGAATTATATAGTTTTATTAAATATTCATATATGAATGTGCAAGTTTATATCTTCAGTATTAAATATGTTTTATATATATATATATATATATATGGTTCTAGGTTACATAACCGACAGCTGCTTTCACCGACAACACAAACATCGTCACCACATAATCGACAAACCATAAACACGAAACCTCACATGCCCGACAAACATATAACCAACGGTCCACAAACACGAAACCTCATATGCTGCACACACCACAATAACAACAATCAACTAACAAAACACATCCCCTGTCCAAAAACCACACACAGAACACAAGCACACCAAAATCCTCACAAACCCACACTAAACCTCACATACACAACTATCTACAACCCTAACCCAAACCCTTACCCTAAGGTCCGTCACTATCGCACACTCAGCTAACCCGCGCCCTAACCCTAACTCACTTAACCCACCCCAAACCCAAACACTATCACTACCGCACATTTACCTAACCCGCGCACTGACCCTAAATCACTAAACCCACCCCTATCCCCACAGACCGTCAATATCCACACTTACCTTACTCACACCCAAACGTCCGTCACCACCGCATACTCACACAGCCTTTTTCCAAGTCACTATCCTTGGCGTCAGCATTTTGATCCGTAGCGTCGGTCTTCCGCATGTCGATCTTCTGGCACCCACTAATCCATTATCGGTGAAAGCAGCTGTCGGGTATGTAACCTAGAACCATATATATATAGATAGATATATATATATATATATATATATATATATATATATATATTTTCTTTGTGGTTTTCATTTTGTTAATGTATGAATGTGAGTGTGTGTGTGTGTGTGTGTGTGTGTGTGTGTGTGTGTGTGTGTGTGCGTATATATATATTTTTGTGCTTTCTAGAATGTAAGCAGTTCAGAATATTGACACACAGACGGGCAGTATCATAATGTACAACAGGTCTCAATATTGACAGGTTAAAATGGTTAAAATGCAGACAATTATAAATGTAGATAGCTGAAACCAGCATTGTGTTCCACTAAAAAAGACAAAACCGCAAGCAAAACGCTAGCAAACACTCGTATGAGTCTGGAACCAAAAAAGCTGATTGGCACTTCAAAGCTTCAAAAAATAAGTTTCCCAATTGTGGTCGTGTAAATCTGCTACCACAATAAATCGCCACTTATGAACCTGTGATGAAATCTTTAATTCACATAAACGTTAAGCGCTTTCACTCGTATACACGAGCTTCATCAGAACAACCAGAGTAAAGTATTAACTACATTTAAATACTTTAAGTTTGGCGCCAACCAGGCGTTACTTTAAAGCAACAGTGCAAATTCTACTGTCCATAATAATAAAAGAATTTAAAAAGATTTTCTTAACCATCCTATAAAAACTAGTAAAAATAAAAATAAATACTAGTAAAAATAAATTAACTTATATCTTTGTACTATACATAAAATACTTATGTTTTAAACATATAAGCTGTATAAAAAACTCCACTGTTAGCCAATCATAGCTAATAAATAGAAATAGATACGCTTTGACGAATCAAAAAAATCATGTACCATTATTATAAGAATGTATATTATAAAGAAAACATAAAATACATATAACTTATGTCTGTAAAGATAATAAAAAATACATTCATTCATCTTTTTAACATCAGCAAAGGTTTCACAGTAATATAGTCATTTATTCCTGGCTGAGTCATCGCTTCAGTAAATAACTGCCACCAATATTCCTTGTAAGCTAATGTGTTTTTTATATTTCCACCTCTAGGATTTACCTTAACAGTCTCTAATATGGCAAACTTAAAAGAGTGTTCATTGCCTGCTGTACTAATATGTTTATATAAGGCGTTTTTTAAATCTTTAGTTTTGATACTGTATATATGTGAGTAAATCCTTTTTCTAAATTGTCTTTCTGTCCTGCCTATATAATAGGCAGGACAGATATTACATTTAGCAATATAAACCAACATACTGGTTTTGCAGTTTCCATAAGTAGGTCTAATAATAGTTTTGTTGACATTTTCCAATGTAAAACTACTCTCCTCACATATGACTTTGCATTGACTGCAAGCCCCACATTTAGTAGTGTGTTTATCTTTCACAGTAGAAGGTTTGCAGCCATTTTCTAATATGTGTTTCAAATTTCTACCCATTTTGAAAACGAAGCTTGGCTTAGAACCCAGAATATTCTGGATGTCTTCATCCATAAGGAAAATTTGCCAGTTGTTTGTTAATATGTTTTTTATTAAGTGGGAAAAGGGTCCATATTCAATAATACAAGCCCGATTAAAAGAAGAATAATTCACTTTTTTTGCAATACTCTTTCTCTCTGTAGTTGTCTCAGAATCAGGGCTGTTAAGACCCAAGAGTGGTTTGTATTTACTTCCCCACTCATTTAGAACATAGGTACCAGTATCCTTCATCATATGTTCATCGTAACCTCTTTCTCTAAATAAACTGGTAATAAAATTAACCTCATCCACAGTATCCTGTCTATCCGAAGTCATTCTAATAGCTCGGATTACTTGTCCTTTATAGATGTTATACTTAAGTTTCTTGGGGTGATTACTATTATAATCTAAATAAGAGTTGGAAAAAGTGGCTTTCCTATTAATCTTGGATTTAAAACCATCACCTTCGAGAGAGATGTATGTATCCAAGTATGCCACCCCTTTGTGATTACACTCATAGGTAAATTTTAAGTAATCACTACTGTTGTTTAAATATTGAACAAATAATATAAAAGAGCTAGAGTGCCCCTTCCACAGGATGTATATATCATCCAAGAATCGGGAGTAATAAATAATATTCCCGAAATAACTGCTATTAAAGATGTTATTCTCCTCCCAGTCCAATAAGACCAGGTTGGCATAGATGGGGGCACAAGCCGCCCCCATAGCCACCCCTCTGGTCTGTCTAAAAATCTCCCTCTCATAGTAGATGAAATTGTTTTCAAGTACTATACTTGTAAGCTCTACTAATAAACTGATCTTATCCCACGTCATAGTAGTATGTTTTCTTAAACTGTTTGTAAAAGCAGTCAAACCTTGTTCTAAAGGGATGCATGAAAATAAATCCACAACATCCACTGATGTAAATAGTATTTCATGACTGTCAACATTCACTGGGTATTTTTTTTTAAATTCCCAGGAATCTTTAACTAAATGTGGGATATCAGAATAAATAGGCTTTAATAAAGTGTCTATTATGAAACCTATAGGGAAAGTTTTAGATTTACTTCCTGAAATGATAGGGCGGAAAGGGGGATTCGAGATATCTTTGTGGGTTTTGGGTATGCCTACAATTGTGGCCATAACAGGATCTTCCACTGTCATGTAATTGTATAATTCTTCACTAATTCTTTGCTCATAGAGATAGTCTTCCAAGAACATATCAATTCTTCTATATGCTATGTGCACCTCATTCAAGGACGTGACAGTATAATTGCCTGAGCTGTGTAATATATCATGCATAATGGTACTATATGAGAAGGCGTCATAAATAACCATGCCTCCTCCCTTATCAGGTTTCATTATACGGATGCTATTATCTGTTTTCAACTCTTTCAAGAGTAAGTACTCATCATATGTTAGGTTTCTTTGGATCTTAGTCTTACTAGCTTTCTTATTTAGTTCATATAGATCCCTGGAAGACTTTTTTTTCAAAATTCTGTACATAAATGTTATTATTGGGAATGTAACAATTTTTTTTCTTAAGTTTGTTATACTGTCCAGTTTGATCTGAATTCTGTTTAAACTGAACAGCCAAATTTAGTTTTTGAGTATATAACTTTAATTCACTTAGACTATCCACTATATTAAAATTAGTGGTTGGGACAAATTTCAATCCCTTGGATAACAAGGTAAAATGAGTAGACTCTAATCGTTTACTACTATAATTGAATATTTTAAAATTATTATATTCATACACCACTCCATCCTGCTTTATAGAATGTGCCTCATTCTCAGCATTGGAATTTAGCTGGACGGTGTTGACAGTTACTGGACTAGCCTGAGAAGTATTTAAAACTTTTTCTTCCATCTCCCCCCTTGTTTCCATTTTGCTGAATGTCCCTTGCTTGGCATCTGAAAAAAATCTCCCTCATGTCTATCAGTATCTCTATATGCATTGTATTGTTTATAACGAGAAAGAACATAATAGACAGGATACAATGCATTATAGAGATACTCATAGACATGAGGGAGATTTTTTTCAGATGCCAAGCAAGTAGTGATTACTTAAAATTTACCTATGAGTGTAATCACAAAGGGGTGGCATACTTGGATACATACATCTCTCTCGAAGGTGATGGTTTTAAATTCAAGATTAATAGGAAAGCCACTTTTTCCAACTCTTATTTAGATTATAATAGTAATCACCCCAAGAAACTTAAGTATAACATCTATAAAGGACAAGTAATCCGAGCTATTAGAATGACTTCGGATAGACAGGATACTGTGGATGAGGTTAATTTTATTACCAGTTTATTTAGAGAAAGAGGTTACGATGAACATATGATGAAGGATACTGGTACCTATGTTCTAAATGAGTGGGGAAGTAAATACAAACCACTCTTGGGTCTTAACAGCCTTGATTCTGAGACAACTACAGAGAGAAAGAGTATTGCGAAAAAAGGGAATTATTCTTCTTTTAATCGGGCTTGTATTATTGAATATGGACCCTTTTCCCACTTAATAAAAAACATATTAACAAACAACTTGCAAATTTTCCTTATGGATGAAGACATCCAGAAAATTCTGGGTTCTAAGCCAAGCTTCATTTTCAAAATGGGTAGAAATTTGAAACACATATAAGAAAATGGCTGCAAACCATCTACTCTGAATGATAAACACACTACTAAATGTGGGGCTTGCAGTCAATGCAAAGTCATATGTGAGGAGAGTAGTTTTACATTGGAAAATGTCAACAAAACTATTATTAGACCTACTTATGGAAACTGCAAAACCAGTATGTTGGTTTATATTGCTAAATGTAATATCTGTCCTGCCTATTATATAGGCAGGACAGAAAGACAATTTAGAAAAAGGATTTACTCACATATATACAGTATCAAAACTAAAGATTTAAAAAAACGCCTTATATAAACATATTAGTACAGCAGGCAATGAACACTCTTTTAAGTTTGCCATATTAGAGACTGTTAAGGTAAATCCTAGAGGTGGAAATATAAAAAACAAATTAGCTTACAAGGAATATTGGTGGCAGTTATTTACTGAAGCGATGACTCAGCCAGGAATAAATGACTATATTACTGTGAAACCTTTGCTGATGTTAAAAAGATGAATGAATGTATTTTTTATTATCTTTACAGACATAAGTTATATGTATTTTATGTTTTCTTTATAATATACATTCTTATAATAATGGTACATGATTTTTTTGATTCGTCAAAGCGTATCTATTTCTATTTATTAGCTATGATTGGCTAACAGTGGAGTTTTTTATACAGCTTATATGTTTAAAACATAAGTATTTTATGTATAGTACAAAGATATAAGTTAATTTATTTTTACTAGTATTTATTTTTATTTTTACTAGTTTTTATAGGATGGTTAAGAAAATCTTTTTAAATTCTTTTATTATTATGGACAGTAGAATTTGCACTGTTGCTTTAAGGTAACGCCTGGTTGGCGCCAAACTTAAAGTATTTAAATGTAGTTAATACTTTACTCTGGTTGTTCTGATGAAGCTCGTGTATACGAGTGAAAGCGCTTAACGTTTATGTGAATTAAAGATTTCATCACAGTTTCATGAGTGTCGATTTATTGTGGTAGCAGATTTACACGACCACAATTGGGAAACTTATTTTTTGAAGCTTTGAAGTGCCAATCAGCTTTTTTGGTTCCAGACTCATACGAGTGCTTGCTAGCGTTTTGCTTGCGGTTTTGTCTTTTTTATAAATGTAGATAGAGGCAAATAGGCTGGACATTGTTCTGAAACTCTGTTGTGTGATTGCTGGTGGTTTAGGGTTAGAGGAAACGGATGCTATGGTGTTGGTACATTTACTAGTGCATATGTCTATATCTGAGTCTGTCTTGTGCAGTGATAATGTTACAGAAAGGGTAAGGCACAGGATATGGGTTAAGGTTAGTACACCTTAGTAAGGTGATGCAGAGGATCACAGAAATGACATGTTTTTTTCTGTTTTTTATGATTACTTTATTTTTGAGTTTGACATTTTGTTGTGTCAAAATTATGGACTCTCTGCATTTAGAATGCCTACATTTTTAAATATACATATATCTACATCTTTCCCTCAATGTGTGTGTGTGTGTGTGTGTGTGTGTTTTATCACCATATTTAGAAAGGTTCACCACCAGCCATAAGCTGGCTGCTACCCTTTCTGGTTCAGAGACAAGCCTGCCGCAGCGATCCTGTGTGGTCCATAGGATCAGAATGCTGGGTCATCTCTTTGACTGAGCTATATGCTATTGAGATATTCCAGAGGAATAGCTTGTACTAAAACCCCATGTGCCCAATGCCAGAAATGCCTATGGTAAGGCATTTCCAAAGTAGAGCAATTAAGAGAATTGTTGAGCTATATCATTTCTCTCTTCTGGCCAAGTTAATTAACTTGGACAGAAGTTTACATTCATCCATAATTTCAGTGGGTGTGACTGCATTGTCTTGTCTTTGGAGGTAATGGTATGTTATTTGCTGATATTCTGTTTTGCAATGTGGAGGGTGGTGGTGCACTGCAATTTGGACACTAGCTTTCAACATGTTTCTTTAAGTATGCTTAGCAGCTAATGCTGATGCTTGAATAGTGTTTGATTTCCTCATTTGCCTAAATGATGCTGTACCTAAACTTGTTGATTCCCATTTGCATGCTGTTATGCGGTCATTTGCATGTGATGCATACTGCATTATATTTTCCCGCTATTGTGGCTGAGCTGCATGTTTCTCTGAATCTCCCACTCACAGTGCATCACCTTTCTCCAAGCTATTTCACATAGTGAAGTATACTACTTATTACTGAATATGACATAAAAAGGCACATTCCTATCTGCCTGTAAAGGGGCTGATTCTGTGAGTCAGTATGGACATTACTGAAACAGGTTTTGAATTAGCACATAAAATGTACTTGAATGTGCTGATAAAACTGTATGTTCCATTGGAATGTGCTGCCATCATTCATTTCTCCCCTAATCCAGGGGTTCCCAAAATGTGCGCCGCGGCACCCTGGGGAGCCGCGATTTTCTCACAGGGATGCCACAAACTAATAATCTTAGCTGCAAAATAAACAGCAAATAGTTTGTGGTTTATTTTGCAGCTCAGCTTATTAGTTCGTGGCAAACTAAGTCTAGACCTACACTGCAGCTTTTTAGCAGAACTGGCATCAAGTATTAGCAGCAATCCCCAACCACCAGGCTGCAGACCAGTACTGGCCATGGAGCATTTGGAACCAGGTCATCAGGTAAGTGAATGACTGTATGACTGTTGTGTGTGGCTGTCTGGGTGTGTGAGTGAGTGCATGCATGAAAGCAAAAGAGTCTGTGTGTGTGTGAGTGAGAGCAATGTGAGAGTGAATGCAGGAATGAATGAAAACGTGGCTGTGTGTGTGTGTGTGTGTGTGTGTGTGTGTGTGTGTGTGTGTGTGTGTGTGTGTGTGTGTGTGTGTGTGTGATCAGGAGAGTGAGAGCAATGAGTGAATGAATGCAGGCATGAATGAGGAAGTGACTGCATGTGTGTATGTGTGGGATTGGAAGAGTAAGAGGGATGCATGAATGAATGCAGGTTTGAATGAGGAAGTGACTGTGCGTGCGTATGTGTGAGATCCGAAGAGTGAGAGGGATGTGTGAATGAATACGTAAGTGGCTGTGTGGCATGTGGGTGTGACAGACAGTGAGAGCAATGTGTAAATGAATGCAGATATGAATGAGGAAATGACTGTGCGTATTTGATCAGGAGAGAGAGAGAGCGATGTGTGAGTGAATGCAGGTATGAATGAGGAAGTGGCTGTGTGTGTGCATGTGTGCGTGTGTGCATGCATGTGTGTGTGCGTGTGTGTGTGTGTGTGTGTGTGTGTTTGTGAGATTGGGAGAGTAAGAGTAATGTGTGAGTGAATTAAGGTATGAATGAGAGAGTGGCTATGACTGTGTGAGAGATCAGAAAAGAGTGAGAGAGATGTGCGTGAGTGAATGTGTGCATGAATGGAAAAAAGACTGTGTGAGTGTGTGTGTGTGTGTGTGTGTGTGTGTGTGTGTGTGTGTGTGCGTGTGTGTGAGTGTGTGTGTGTGTGTGTGTGTGTGTGTGTGTGTGTGTGTGTGTGTGTGTGTGTGTGTGTGTCACAGGGTGAGAGAGTGAAGAGTGAGAGTGATCCCTGGCCGCAGTAGCAATGTGGTCTGTGTAAGTCTGGACCATACCACTGGACACATACCTTTCACCCTCTTAGATCAAGAAATCTGGACAAAGCCAAAAATAGTGGGGGTACAAAGGCACAAAATAGGGACACTTTTTAGTGCTGCTGTCACAAACGTTGAAAGTTGATAGAAATGTAGGGTTTGCATTAGCATGAATTTTCTGAGGGGTATGAAGTATGACACTCAACTGTCATTATTTTCTGACTTCAACCTCAATGATCTGCCAGTGATTTGCCAGAAAACAACAATTTTATGAGAAAAAGGCCAAAAATATGAGGCAAAAATCTGGACATTCTGAAAAAAATCTATACAGTTGAAAGGTATGCTGGACAGAGCCAAATAATAGGGACAGATTTTAAATATTGCTCTTATAAACATAAAGTTAATAAGGTTGCCATCAGGTTTGCTTACCTCTTAGCTATAGTCAGGGTTGCCAGACGTCCCTATTTGGGCGGGACTGTCCCGAAATCAGCAGCCTGATCCCGAGTCCCTCCCTGCTGGTTTAAATCCCGGCCAGCCTCTGCTTTGTTTGTTTTTTTTTTTTTGATTGTCCCGTATACCTGGCATATGGGCCAATCCAAAATTGCTAAACACTGAGCTTTTTGTGTTCCGCATTAAACACGAGAAGCTCCGCGTTTAGCGATTTTTGAGCCCATATGCCAGTATATGGGCCAATCAAAAATTGCTAAACATGGAGCTACTTGTGTTGAATGCGGAACTGCAATGTGAGGTCAGTTCTTTAATGTGGAACTGTGTTCCGCATTAAAGATCTTTTTTTTTTTTGGTCTTCACTTGCCGTGAAGCCCCCTTTTTTTTTTTTTGGTCTTCACTTTCCGTGAGAGACCTTCTTTTTTTTTTTTGTCCCTACCTGGGGGGCTGGAAATCTGGCAACCCTGGCTATAGTAGATCAGTGTTATGCTATTAAGCAGAATGTTCACTTTTTTTCATAATTGTTTTTTTATTGTACTTTTAAGCTTTTCTCCCTAGGTCTCCTAGTCCAGTCAGACAGCCTCGTTAAACAATGTCAAATAAATAAATAAATGAAGTATGCACTTAATGCGCACCACGGGGGAGTGGGGGCACCTTGGGAAACCTGGATTCAGCAAGTGAGCCAAGAATCAAAAATGTTTGGGAACCACTGGGCCTAATCTAAATTTGGATTTGATGTCTTGAAATGAACCTTCAATTCTCCTACAGCCTGTAACAGATGAGTGAATTTAGGGATGCTGTCTTTTAGCCAGCTCTCCCTTCTAAACCACTACCATTAATCAGCTGTGTGTTCTTACATATTCTAGTTCATAACCTGACAAAAATGAAAGTCCTGTTTTGTTTTTTTTGTTTTTTTATGTTGAAGACATTCATTTTTTTACTGTCCTATGTGTGTTAACACCTATGTGGTGTGGAATGTCACACCTCTAGCTGCTTAAACACAGTTTGCATTCCAGAACGTTTCCTGCAAAGGCTCACCCAGACTCTGCCACAGCTTGCTGTGAGGGAAAGGTTATTTTGCTTTTTATTTCTTGTATTTTGTATTACCCTATTGCCTTTTTCTATTTTGTATACTGTTATTTGTTTTCCTTACACTGTTTTACTTGTATTCTGCTTTTAATTGGATATTAAAACTTGAAAAGAGACCACCGCTCTGTCTCTTGTCAGTCAGACAGAACTTAAAACAAATCAATTAAGGAGTCACACACAAGTTAAAACAGGTCAGTTAAGGTTAATCATCTGTGAAATGATAGGGTGGAGCTAGGAACTAAACTTTCTATTTAAGGGGTAAAATAAACATTTCAGAGATTTACTGGGAAGGCTCACCCAGACTCTGCCACAGCTTGCTGTGAGGAAAAGGTTAGTTTGCTTTTTATTTCTTGTATTTTGTATTATCTTATTGCCTTTTTTCTATTTTGTATATTGTGATTTGTTTTCATTACACTGTGTTTTACTTGTATTCTGCTTTTAACTGTATATTAAAATTTGAAAAGAGAACACAGCTCTTTCTCCTGTGAGTCAGACAGAATAATTTTTTTCTCACCCTCCCATCTTGTTACTGCTGTGTTCTTACACACCACTGTCTTTCTAGTTACCTGCCCCTTATGTTAATTTGACCATGCATCTCATTCCTTCTCTCCTTTCATTGGCTGGTGTGAGTAAGCACAATATTATCATTTTGTGAAATCACTCCCCTTCAACTATTTAAATGTATTGGCCATCGTACTGTATTCCATAGTACCAGAATACAAAAGTGCCCATCCCATTTCAGTCTATCTTGCTCTTTTAAAAATAGTGGCTATCCACTAAAACGTAACTGTTTAGACAGATAAATCTTAAGTTAACCACTTTCATATCTAACTACTTAGAGCACACCACAGTGTTTAGGATAAACTGTTTTTTTCTTATCTTACCTTTAAGCATCTACTGCAAGACCACCAATTACTGGAAAGCCCACATTTTGCCTCTCTGTAGTCATCTAGGGATTAGTGCTTCTGTTTCTCCTGGAGAGAGAAGGAGTACAGGGACATTATTTCCTGGAGACTGTCGATCACCAGAAAGCCTAATAACTGCTTTATAGGAGACAGCTTGGAATTTGTACTTATAGTCTGATCCTGGTGAGGGAAGAAGCAGAGTGCATTGATTCCTGACTGTTTCTAGTTGGAGAGTGACTGTCTGTGCTTAACATACAGCAGCCATTCATACGACTCTCCTCCTTTCATCATTCTTGACAAGCTAATTCTTTGTTTTCAGTAAGTACTGCTTAATTTTTTACTACCAAGAATATCTGCCTAAATACTTCATCCTTAACTTTTCAGGGTCTGTGTATTAATTTTGCCTCAAGTATTTGGCAGTGTTCTGTATAGACTCAGACACCTTGAATGACATTTTTCCTGTAAAAACGCAAGCAAAATTTCTCCAATTCTTAGTTACACACAGGGCAACTAGTTTGCAGTGACAAGCACTGTCCACATAGTTGCAAACTGGATACTTCTGACAGTGAGTGATATTCTCAGTCCAACTGTCTAGTCAATAAAAAAGGGTTTGTTGCCATGGATATGAACTTTCCTACTGGCTCCATTGCTAGCTTGGTGGATAGGCACATCCTAAGGCAATGTAGAAATTGCCTCATGTTTACTGACAACCAGTTAATTCTCAAACAAACTGATACGGTATATGAGAGCTGTGTTTACCCAATGTCACTGCAGACAAAGCTCTCACAAAAAAGTACTCCTAATGTCAATAAGGTTGCCAGTAGTTAACATGCTGCACCCATCACTCAAAATTTAAAGCAGACATATAGACCCATGTATGCTAAGACACTTACATGTAACCATCCTAAACCACAAAGACCTCCTAGACAAAGTACTTATAACAAATACCCTCAGCAGTACCAAATGCACTCTTTCAAAACAACACCACATCAACACATAGAGCTACATCTCATGGAGTCACAGTCCATAAGGCAAGTCTCCACACAATCCAACATTCTAGGCATTTGAGACACCAACATGAGACACACTGATATCCCTCTCATGAGGCTGAATAAGAAGAAAGTTATGGTTCATATGCACATAGGTGTGTACTAGGCTAATATCCCTGGGGTCTTTACAAGCCAAGCCCCAAAAAATTATCCAGACATCGTGCCACCCGATGTTAGTTCACAGTGCCCCTATCCAATAGGGCAACTAGAATGATCCTTGGAGTGAACTTTCTGTTACCCATCCACTCGTCAAGATTTCTCTTGAAGAGGGCCAGCGAGGTGCTCTGCATGACATGAATGGGAAACTTATTCCAGAGTATGGGCAGTCTTTGGGAGATGAACCTGTCCCTCCAGCATGTTCTGTTAATTGTGGTAATGAGGTTGTGATCTCTGGATAGTGTGGTGTGGGGAGATTGGGATTTATTTAGATGTAGCATTTCAAGTAGGGCTAGGTCAGACATGGCTTTGTTAGTCAAGCAGAGGTTACTTCTAAGTGGGTGATAAGAGACTGAGAACAGCTGAAGTTTCTTGAGTCTGTCTATGTAGGACATGTGTTTAAGGCCTAGGACCCTTTTTGTGAGGTACTTTTGTGGCCTCTCCAGCTGTTGTAGGTGTCTGGGCAGCTACTTGCCAAATGGGGCATTATAGTCTATGACTGGTCTAATGAGGGATGAATAGAGACTGATGATGACCTCTTTCTTCCTGGATGCAAAACCTTTGGTTATGAGATGTGCCACATAGAAGGACTTTCTGACTACAGTGGTAATGTGGTCAAAGTTGAGGTGGCTGTCAACCTGGGTGCCCTGATGTCTTATGTGTCTTATGTCTTCAGTGTTCAGTGGGCTCCCATCAATGTGGTAATTCATGGAAACTGAATTTTTTCCAAAGGAGATGATAACGCATTTTTTGGCATTAAGCTTCAAGCCATGGTTCCAACACCAGTCATTGGTCTCAAAGAGGCCCTTTTGTAAGATGTCTGCATCACTTGGGGAGTTAATAATGACTCCTAGCTTGCAGTCATTAGTGAACGTGTTTAGCCAAAGTCTTTCTGTGTTGGCCTGGACTTCTGAGAAGTAGATGCCAAACAGGAGAGGGCCCAGGACTGAGACCTGTGGGACTCCACTCATGGCTGGTCAATAGTCTGACTTGGAATCTACAACGTTCACTTTGCCAGTCCTCTTTGTGAGCAAATTTGCAGCTCAACTAGTGATGTAAGAATTGATGCATAGTTTGGTAAGTTTATCAATGGTACCAGAGTGGGGAATGGTATCAAAGAAACAAACAGGCAATAGGCGTTCACCAGACTAGAATACATTAATTGTAAGCACTTTTGAATGTAGAAATTTACAAACTTCTTCAGACAAACCTCACCACAATTACAATATGACTCACTCACTGTCCATGTGGGAGTAAATGACCTGAGACATACCTCCCTAGACTATATGATGATAGACATCATGTAGCTCTCGGAATATGTGTCTCAGGCTGGTATGAGCCTAGCATTGAGCAGCATTTTACCTTCTCCAAGGATGATGCCATAATACGGACAAAAGATGATTGACTTTAATAACTGGCTTAGTTTCTGGTGTTATTCAAAGGAGGGTGCAATATTTGTAAACATGGAAGGAGATAGTCAACAGACCACACTGCTTTGCCAGAGATGGTCTGTATCTCTCCCCTGTAGGGTTTTGAATATTAGCTAAAACATTGCCTTCCCCCATAGTGTCTTTTTTAGGCAATGTCAAAATGAAAGTATTTCTGACATAGCAAATCAAAACCAAGAAAATCTAAAGGTATTACTGCTCAATGCTAGGAGTCTTAAAAAAATCACTCTGTAGGAGCTCTCTTTACCCTAGAAAATGCTGTTGTCTGCACAGTCACTGAGACATGGTATAAAGCCACAGAGAGCACACCAACAGTGCAAGGTTATAATGCCTTCCACACATTTAGGTCAGCTACTTCACAGGCAGGGGCTAAAGGTGGAGGTGTCTCTGTTTACATCAAAAAACTATATACTTTGAGGCTGGTCAAACAGGACAATGCACTTGTGCTGCTCCATGTTCAAACCATCATAGGTAAAATCCAGTACCACTTCCTTGCAAGCAATAGGACCCCCTCTATGACCCAGGGAACCCATACCATATATTTAAATTCATTAGAAACACTAACCATCCAACCAAATACCATATTCATCGGTGACTTTAATTACCACCCAATAAACTGGGAATCCTATATGACACCAAATGTATATGCACAGAGATTCCTGGATTTTGTAAACACAAACTCCCTGAGCCAGATAGTCAATACACTAACCAGGGGTGCAACCATCCTGGATCTAGTCCTCACTTATATGGGAGGCTGCTGCATACCCCCTACTGTAATGCTTTCCCTGGTAAGTTCAGAAAACAAAATGGTCTCCTTTGAAGTAAAAATAAAACCTGGATCCCTAGCTAAACTTGGAATATTCAGGAACTATTGTAAGACTAACCTCCTGCTATTAAGTGAGAACCTGGAAAATTTCAAGCCCCCATAAACCCTGAGAACACTGCTGCATATGCAGAATTGTTCACAGAAGCCCTGTACAATCATTTTGATAGCTGCATAGAGGCAGTTGTACCCACTAGGAGGAAGTACAGAACTAACTCATAACACAAGCCACCCTTGTGGAATTACAACATCAATTGGCTGTATAATAGGAGGAAGAAAACCATTGCAAAAATTAGGAGGTGCAGCACCCAGCAGGATAAAAGCACTCTCATCAAACTAAATAAACAACTCAGAGGACAAATAAAGTTTAGCAAAGCAAAACTTGAGGTAAGTTTGGCTTCTCAGGCCAAGGACAACCACAAAGGATTATTTAGCTATGTCCACAACCTCAAAGGCAAAACACAATTGCGTGCAGAGCTCATTGTAAATGGAGCCACCTATACTGAGGCAGAAGATAAAGCAAACCTCCTGGATGATAAATTTAGCTCCAGCTTTACTCCTCTTTCCCCCTCAACCTTCCCTCAGGAAATATCATTAAATATAATTCCCCCTACTACAGGGAACAAGTCCTTAATGCTCTCTCTCTCTCTTAGACCAAAAACACTGCATCAATGGCCCAGACAATATCCCAGGATGCCTTTTAAATAGCATGAATCATGACCTATCAGGCCGTCTGGAATTACTATTTAACTGTAACATCCAGACAGGCTTCATGCCTCATGAATGGAGAAAGGCAAACGTTATCCCTCTGCACAAGGTGGGCCATCTACAGACCATGGAAACTACAGACCCATAAGTATCACTAGTCTTATATGTAACGCCATGGAAAGAATTATCATGGAGATGATCAATAGAGATATAGTAAACCTCCAGACACTGGCCCCAACCCAGTTTGGCTTCGTCAAGGGCAGATCATGCCTGCTCAACTTGGTGGACTTCCTTAAGAAGGTCACCAAAGCAAAGGATGAGGGCAAAATCATTCACACTGCTTACCTTGACCTGGCCTAGGTATTTGACACAATATCCCACTCGGGCATTGTTGACAAACTCAAGAGGTTAGGTACAAACCCATACATCAGCCAGTGGTTAGCCAAATGGTTCACAGACAGGACCCAGGAAGTTAGAATTGGGGAGTCTACCTCTATAAAGAGCCCAGTCACTAGTGGAGTCCCTCAAGGATCAGTCCTTGAACCACTCCTTTTTGGCATTTACTTCTCAGAAGTTAAGGCCAATGTCAGTGGTCTCTGGCTGACTAAAGTTGCAGATGATTACAAGTTATGAACTGTCATTGACTCTCACACTGACAAAAATGTTCCACAGAAGGGGGTGACACAGACAAACAACTGGTGTCAGAGCCATGGACTAAAACTAAATGCCAAGAAATACATACTAGTATCCTTTGTGAAGTCTTCCATCCCTGGAAACTATCATATTGACAACTCACCCCTTAGTGATGACCCAGTAGTCAGGGATGTAGGGACACACATAGATAGTAATCTAGCCTTTGATCTTCACATGTTTACAGTGGTGAGGAAATCATTCTATGTTGTGCAACTTTTAAACAAAGGTATGGCATCTAAGTCCAAGGAAATCATTGCACCACTGTCTTCAGCATTCATCAGACCTATCCTTGAGTACAATATCCCCTTTGCTGTATACCTAATCATGCATATCCAACAATTGGAATGTCCACAGAGGTTCCTCACTAAAAGAATACAGAGTATAAGTAACATGTCCTATGCAGACTAGCTCAAGGCCCTATCCCTGTATTCTGTCTCATACAGGCTTTTGAGCGGAAATCTATGCCTGGCATACAGGGCATTGTCAGACCCCATTCTGATAGACCTCTTGCATATTCACAAAACAGACAACACCAGTATTACCCATTCTAAAGACTTAAAATTTGCCTGTGATATAAATAGGACCTACTGGAGTGACAGGTATGTATCCCAGAGACTATACCATCAATGGAAATAATCCATGTGAAGCAGAGTTCCTCCCTAACCCAATTCAAGTGCAATTTGGACAATTGGATGGGAAACCAGAAATGCATCCCTGGTTTGGCACATATGTCTCTAATGGACACAAGTAACCTGAAAATGGTTCATCTCCCAGGCCCATGCTTACACTTATCAAGGCTATCAGAACTTAACAGAGATTTGGGATGCATGTCTAGGCTTAAAAAGGCCCTTGTGGCTGTTAGCCTAGTAAACACCTATGAACCTATGAACCTATAGACTCAAAAAGCATGAAACAGGTAAATATAAATATTTTGTGAACAGTAAAAGCTATTAAAACTGCACAAATAGCAATGTTATCAGTTAGGAATATGCTTTACTTATTACTGATAATGGTCAGTGCACTCATATTTTTTACGTAAATAGTATAATATATTATAACGCATACAGACTTTCACAAATATATTCTCATATCTTGCCAACTGTGCAACCTAGACATATATTGTTAAAAACCCTTTTGTTAACTGGACATACGCTTTCACATGACAACAAGAGATCCCTCTGAGAGTGAAAGTTTATTGAGTTATTTAAAGAAATATGAAAATGTATGTTTAGTTGTATAATCGGCAATAGAAATAACACAATATCTCTCAAGATGTGCAACTTACAATGCAAATATCAAAAAAGTTTTCTTCAACAACATCTAAGTCACTTGTTTTTTGAAGTGTTAAGTACATAAGGATATATTGTTTTATTTTCATATGTATATAACAACTGACAAAGTCTTGGGTATATTGTGATATAAATGGATGTTGACAATTACTTTTCCCATCATCTTCCATACCATATCATACCATATCCTAAATTATCCATTTTAGTGTCATTTTGTTAATAACTCCTTTGTATTTACAATACTGCCTATTATTAACTGGTAAGTTGTTTATTTAAAGAAGCCAGGCCGAGAAAAAGAACTTGGTGCCTTAAGGAGCTATGGTTGTGAACTAGAGATATACAAAAAGGTGCTATAGGCTTGATTGAGTTAAATATATGAAAAAGAGAATATATAAATCAGGTATTATTTGCAGGATTCAGTTTCCACCCATGATAGTATAAGGTGTCACATAATTAGGGCGTGTTCAACTGAAAACCATTTTAATTGTAGCAGTATTACCTAATGCAACCTCCCCCCTTACTAACAACTACTGTCAAAACAGAATTTGCAGCTTTGCTGCACTTATACCCACCTTCATGACTAGTAAACTGAAGAGAAAGAATCAGAATAATCTTTCACACAATGAAGTTTGATGCTGCAAGAGAAAGCCTCATTACATACCATAATGAAAGAATGAATATCATCTTATGGGCACAGAACATCCCAAAGAGTACTAAATAATGTTTGCAATGTTTGTACCCTCATAAATTGAAAATTCCACAATATTTTGTAGTTATTAAGATATGCAATAAAGCAGGTAACAAAGTGCAGATTTTTTTTCAAATCCAGTGCACCTTATATACATGCATACATACAGATATTTCAAGCACGGGCATTAATGCCCTTATAGCTTGCCAGTATACCAAAACACTTGTGCCCAGTCTGTTCTTAAAAATATCTAAACTAGTACTTGCTTTAATGTAATTTGGTAGTCTGTTCCATGCATCAGCTACTCTGTCAGAGAACCAATTAGTACACTTCTCATTCCTATAGAATCTCCTACATAGGTTGTCTGATGATTCTCTAGTACTTTTTGATAACCCCAAACATTCCCAGAGGTAGTTGTCACTAAATGTCCTATATACCTGAATAAGATGTCCTCTTAGATATTTGTAAGAGACACTGTACAAGTTCAGATATTTCAGTCTTTCATAATAACTTAATTTTCACACCCATGGATATCCTTGGTATATTTCCATTGTACTCTTTCCAGTTTACTCATGCTTGTTTTCTTATAGGGTTTCCACATTGTCATCCCATACACAAGTTTGGGTCTAATGTAACTAACAAACAATGACTTCATTATTTTCCTAGACTTTATAAATCTTTTTATACAACCTATACTTCCATAACTATCATTAACCAAGTGATTGATATGATTAGAAAAATGCATAGCTAAATCTACCCATATACCCAGGTCCTTAAATGAGTCTACAGTTTCAATCACCGTGTGTTGTAATAAATAGTCATGTTTCAATTTATGCCTGCCAAATCTCATATGCTTTGTTTTTGATGTATTTATCAGCATATTATTCTCCTGTGCCCATATGGTCAATTTAGTCAAGTTATTTTGCAGACATGCCTTATCTGTAACACATGTAATCAGTTTACCTAATTTCAAGTCGTCTGCATATAGACTGTAGAACGCCACAGATGAAAAAGTTAGGTCTAAAAGATACAGTCTAAACAAGTAAGCACCTAGGACAGAGCCCTGTGGGACACATTGACTGTAACCAAGAATTTTGCTTGTCCAGTTGCTGTATGATACTTGCCATGTCCTATTTGTAAGCCATGCAGCTATCTATCTTATCAACAGTACATCGATACCTAGTTGTACTCATTTATTGACCAGTGTTATGTATATGACCCTGTCAAATGCTAAAGTTAAATCTATATAAATTACATCACAGGAAAATTTTTCATTCATAGCTGCAATCATATTGTTATAGAACATCATGTTACAGGTGGTAATAGATGTGTTTTAGCATATGCATACTGATATATGGTTTCAAGTGCCAACCTACCATTTATGACAATAACTTATCCCATATTACCTTCTCCATTATTTTTCCACAACATGAAAGTAGACTTAAGGTTATATACGACCCCTTTCCCTTACAACAGGTTTAATAATCACATCTCCAATCTTGAGGAATCTCACCATATTTATATGACCTAGTGAATAACAGATATAATGGTAGTGTAAGTTCTTGCTGAAGTGTTCTCAGGTCATTGTTGCTAATTCCGTCTCCGCCCTGGTCTTTGTTTGGATCCAGTTTGTGCAGTTCTTTTTCAATATAATCTAATTTGATTCCAGTATCTGGGGTTACTGGATGTCACTAGGACAACTTACCACACCTTTTGTGGAGCCAAACTGTTTTGCATAAGATTTTCTAAATATATCTATAATCTGTTGTGTCTGAGAATATATTTTAGAATAGGCACACTTTTATCAATTTGTGTGTATTTACTCCTTCCACATCTTATGTATCTATAAAAATGTTTCCTATTATGCTCAATATATTTATATAAATTTTCTTCAAATTTTTCTTCCTCTTGTATCACACTATGCTTAATCTGTTTGTCCAGCTTGTTTATTTTAGTTTTCAAAGTTGTAGTTCAACCCCTCTTCCATTTCTTATATTTTTGTCTCTCACCTTAATCAGATATCTTGTTCCTATGGAGATATATCTGCCTGATGTTGTATGCCTAGATCCTAATGTTAAACATTTTTTTGATTTTTTTGGACTTAAACAATTTTTCTTGCAAAACTTTCCAAATTCCATCTGCAGTTTTTCCTCTGAACACCTCACTCTAGTTAGTTTACATAGTTAATGTTTTGCTTATATATAATCAGTAATTAACCATCTGTGCATTGGCTTAGATTTCAGTTTGGCAAAATTATCTAGCAACAAATCAACCTTTATAACCCCATAATCACTGCATATTAATTGTGGTAAAACTTGACTTGAAGTTACAGTAATTTATTTGGGAACACAAACAATGTCTAGTATGTTCTATCCCCTGGTAGTTTTTTTTTACAGTCTGAAGCAATTGTTGTTCCTGAATTTACGCTGTGAATAAATTCCTTACTAACATTGTAGAATCAATGTTATTCCAGTCTGTTTCTGGTAAATTTAAGTCGCCAGCTAATATGATTTTTCCCTCCTGTGTTTCATGAAAGAAATGTATGAATTCCTCTAGGTCATCTGCACTTGACTTTGGTGGTCTATACACTCCAACAATTGTTATATGTTCCAAGGTTGTCTTTATTGTCAAAGGTACACAGTCTGTAGTGTTGGTGTTATCACTGAACATGCAATAATCACAGGTCTCATAGCTATCTTAATACCTATCATAACACCTCCACCTGATTTTTTATTAGAATGTTTGTTACACTAAAAACATTTATACCCTGACAGAACTGGTTTCTAGTCATTGTTCTTTAACCATGTTTCACAAACAATAACAACATCAATCTTGTGGGAACATTGCATTTTTTTCCAATAAAAAACTTTATTATTAATGTTCCTAGCATTAACAACCACCAGAGATGCATCAAATGTTGCTATCTGTGGGCTGTTAAATTTTTGACATGACAAAAATCCTGCCTAGTGTTTGTCAGATATTGCAAAATATCTGCTGCAAAAATTATCTTCCTTCGTATCATATTGTGAGAGACAGAGAGAGTTATGACTGGGTCTCCAATTGTAACCACGTTATTATCTATTCAAGACATGGACGCCAAGAAATTCACCATGTTGAGAGCACATAATAATGCGTTATGATCGGTGAGACCTGATCATATCTCTTGTATAGTGCATGGAGTCTTACCTAGTCCATGTACTATCAGTTAGTTACAAAAGGAAAAAAAACAACATCCTGTCTGAACACATGCATGCCCAAAACAAGGCTTGGATGCTCTACACATCTCCAGTTTTTAAAACAGGACAGTTTTTCCATGTAGGTATTTACCCAAAAATATTTTCATTTACAGTGACCTGGCTATCCTTTCTGTAGGTGATTTGTGAAAAATATGTCCTAACACCAGTACAAGTAATACTATCTAAGAGGGCTGTCAGTTCCCTACTAACAGTTAGAGAATCCTTTCAGGTGACATCATTATTCCAACATGAATAAAAACAGATCCGTACTTCCTTACATTAAGGCATTCAAAGGCTTCTCTCATCTTCTATTTTCACTGCTGGCAAGCATAACACTATTTAATGTTCATTATCATCTTTGCAAATATACATATCATTTCCTCTAATAATTGAATCTCCAATTACAAGAATATCTTTGCTGGCCAGTGCTGAAGAAACTCCAGCTTCTAATACATTAATATCTGCTTTATCAAGTCTTACAAAGGATAGATCTTCATCACTATTAGTCTTATTAATCCTACTGTTTTCATTGTGCATTAAATTCTCATCTAGCTGGTGTTGTAAATCCACAGCTTGAGTCATGTAGTCAGCATCTGTCTTTCTCCTCTTTTTTCTTACAGTAATGTTCTTCAGTCCTTCCACGTTCACTTTTAATTTCTTCCTTTTCACCTGCACTCTGCTTCTTTTTTCTACCTTCTCCGTTGGACAGATGATGCTTTTTCTGTAGGCTAAAAGTTTTCTGATAGAAAAATATTATTATTCCCTGTAATCAGTGTGTCACATAACAAAGCAGTGTCCTTTTTAGTATGTATTTTCTTTACTTTACAGACATTAATATGTTTGTTTTTCTTCCTAGTTATTTGTTGAGAACTTCTTCCTTTCTTTCTTTTTTTGTTTCTTTTAAACAAACTGGATCCTCAGATTGCTGAATACTTGTATCCAGAATTCCAAAGTTGTCTGCCTTGGTTAAAGCAATGGTGTTTAGCCTTGATGGGGTTTAGAATGTTGGTAATGAACTGAGCTGCACAAGGCTGTCCTTTACTCATTTTATTCCAGTTGACTTTCATAGCTCCTAGTGGTGTACATATTTTTTGAGGTTAGCTAACATAAGTGATTTACCAATTAGTAATAGGCAGTAATGAAAAGGGCAAGATAGAAGTAAAAACTGACACAAGGATTGATAATTTAGGATATCTTGCAGTAGAGATATTAGCCACTGTGTGTCTCTTCTTATTCACATTCTCATGTTTATATTCATGCTTTCATAATTAAATCATATCGTGAGAGACAGAGAGAGTTATGATTGGGTCTCCAATTGTAACCACGTTATTATCTATTCAAGACATGGATGCCAAGAAATTCACCATGTTGAGAGCACATAATAATGCGTTATGATCGGTGAGACCTGATCATATCTCTTTTATTGTGCATGGAGTCTTATCTAGTCCATGTACTATCAGTTAGTTACAAAAGGAAAAAAAAACAACATAACGTGCTTTAAATGCTTTATAAACCAGTAAATCACTTAGCAAGTGCTGTCCAATAGACAGCAATTAAGGAAAAAAGTCAGGGGAAAGTTTTAAAAATACTGCCCTGATTTAAATAAGTTACTTACAGACTAATGTCTGTAACCTTTAGTGGACATAGGAAGAAAGATATTCAGGGACCAAAGAAACATCCCTTCCTTTACATACACCTGACCACCACAGTACTTGGGGTGTATAACAATTGTTACACACCTCTTAAAGTACTGTTACAGTTGGACACAGCTCTCACTCATCCTGAATTCCATGGGATCACTCATTTTTAAGTGTAAAGATCACCTGTTTTTAAGCTTAAATAAGCTTAATCCCCCAATTGCCCAATTTGGGTGCCTGTTCCTCCAAGACTTGCAGTAAAGTGACCTCTGTTCTGGCTGTACATCTCTTAGCCAATCAGAACAACACTTTACTGCATCTCCTTTGCATGCTGCTGGCCAGTTTCTCAGTTTCTTTCCTAACTTCCTGTCCCTTACATGTGAACACATGGACCTGATGTATTTTGCATTTCAATTTGGTCTGCTCAGTTCACATATAAGCAGCAGGAATGGAGGAACCTTGATTTTGACGAGCAGTGAATACACTTATCATGGTGTGGTCGAGAAGCTTTGCAGTGATGACGAGAAGCTTGAGACAGGTAGAAAGAAGAAGGATGAAGATTTCAGGATTTGAATCACCTATTTGCTGAAACTGAAGGGAATGTGGACTATGTTTCTGCTTTGGGAGGTGAGCTGTATTGGGTACTGGATTTGAAGGCAAGGTTGAGCTGCTGGAGTATTTGTGCACATTAGGTCTGAGTTTTGCTGCCACTCTTCAGGAGTTGACTTTTGAATTTTTATTTTAATTCGTTATTCTGTGTTGACTTTCTAGTGACTGTTAAGTTAAATTTTCTGGCAAATGCCCAAGGACTGAAGTCTTTAACCTTTGAGTTAAAGACCTGCATATATCTTTCAGAAAATATATTTAACATGTGTCCTGCTACTCTAGCATTCTTCTAAGTTTATAGGCAATATTTAAAATCTGTCTCATAAAATGTGGCATTTTCTATCAATCCACTGACTGAAGTTAATAAATAATGACAGACATTTCAATTTCAGACCTTGAATTTCTTCATAAAATGCATGTTAATACATATCTTTTTACTCCAGCATTATTTTTAGTTTATAGGAGCAATATTTAAAAATCTGTCCCAAATGTTTGGACCTCTGTCCACCCCCAATATGTAATGCTTAATCCACATTTCTTATGCTAACAGGTTGAGAGGTATACAATTTTTGCCTCATATTTATTTGGTTGTTCTTCAAAAAATGTGTTATTTTCTGGCAAATCACTGACTGAAGTTACTAAATAATGACAGACATTTGGGTTTCAGACTTTGGTATCTTTCAGAAAATACATTTTAGCACATATATTGTTATTCTAGCATTTTCTATGTTTGTAGGAACAATAATTAACATCTGTCCTTGATGCTTGGGCTTTTGCCCCCTTCATTATTTTATGCTTTGCACAGATTTCTTGTGCTAACAGGTTGGGAGGTATATTCCACAACTTTTGCCTCATATGTTTGGATTGCTCTCACAAAACGTGTTGTCATCTGGCAAATCACTGACTGAAATCATTAAATAATGACAGACATTTCCGTTTCAGACTGTGGTATCTTTCAACAAATATATTCTTACAGATATCCTGTTATTCTGGCAAGTCTATAGAAGCAATATAGAATATCTATCCCTAATGCTTGGTCCTTTGCCCCGTCATTATTTTGTACAGAGTTCATGTGCTAACACGTTGACAGGTTTGCCTTATTGTGTGTATTACTTCCATATTATTATTTGTGTTTTAGAAAATGTTAAAGCACTTGTCATAAAAACAACTCTCAAGTGGGAGGGTGGGTGGAAGTGTATTAATTTTATTTTTATTTACTTATATTTATTTTTCATTTGAATTTTATGCAGCTGTCTGAAAATATGAATACCATGCTGTGTCCGTGTATGTATAGGATGCCTTTTTAATTAACTTATCTAAAACAATGTTCTGTCTTTGTGTAGTTGAGCAAGTGTGGGCATGCCCATTAATGTGCTTATTTGCATATATTATGTTGATTAGGTGTCCCTGATTGTCCCTTATTTTAAGATTCCTGTCTCTAATTCTCTCACCTGGAGGTTGAAAGGTACCCTCACTCTGGAATAGAATCCTAATCCATATTCGACAGAGCTCCTCTCTGACCCTCTTCAAAAGAAATCTTGATGAGTGGATGGGTAATCGTAAGTTCTACCCTGGGATCACTTCAGGAGCCGTGTTGACAGAGGCCCAGGATACTAATCTAATGAGGAGGCGAAAGCCATCACTCTGTGGCTAGGCTTATAAATGCCCATGGGCAGATAGCCTAGTACTTACCTATGAACCTATGCAGTTGGGAGTTCGGCTACAGTAGCCCATAACAGGTTTATACTTTTTCCAATTTTAGAGCATAATCATGGCTTTCCATGCACTGCAAAAATGCTATCAATAACCATTCAAAGTACACAATACTAGAGGTAATGCTGTTTCCATGTGTGCTTATTATTTCCAAAACAAAATGACTTACTGGCTATTGAAAAGCATCAAGTGAAGCCTTAGATGATTTCAAAGAAAACTGTCATTGATATGTGCACTGTAATTTGCATTGTCATTTGCACATCTTGGCAGACATGTAATGTTATTCATTCTGGTGATTAAACAATTAAGCATTTTTTTCATATTTCTATAAATATCTCAATTAATAACAACAAAATACATTCTGAGAGAAATTTCCTGCTGCCATATGAAAGCTCCAATGTAACTAACAAAGATCTCCTGACAATATCTTAATTTTTACATTTTCCAATACATGACAATTTGCTTGTGAAACTGTAAGAGGAAATATCCTTCTTGGACTGTGTGCATTATAATATGTTATATTATTCATTTAAAGACTCTAAATGTGTTTAGCATTATCACTATAAAGAAGACTTTGTACTGATAACATTGCTGTTTCTACCTTTTTAATAGCTATTATTGTACATGTCTGTTTGTCTTATGCTTTTATTTTATTTTGGAATGTAAATGTGTGACATTCCATAGAGCAAAGTTAGCCAGATTCTGAGAAATTAAGAGCCAGTTAACAATAAACATTTGCTGTAATTTATGACATAAGAAAGAGTAATGTATGGGGCTAAGCACAAAGACCTCATTCACCAACTGTCTTGTTTATAGATTAGTACTTTGCTATCTGCCCTTGTGGGTCATTTTAAGCCTAGGTGATTACCCCATGCCATGTGAGAATCAAACCCTGCATCTTGTGTTGGAAAGATAAACACCTTAGCCATTATACCAACTACTTCAAGTAGTCTTAGAGGTTGGAAGATATTAATATTGCTTAAAACACTACTAACTGCATTATTGTATAATCATTTTACTTTCTTAGCAACAGGAAGAAAACTAAATGAAGAAGAAACTCCCACAAATAACTGCTTGGCAATGGAGTTAACTACATTTTTAAAGTCAACGAAACCTGATACATCTGGTGATAAATAATTTTTGCAAGTCTGAAGTCATTTTTTATAAGTTGGAATTATGTTTTAGGGACCTAAAATAACCAATGTACTCTAATGCCTTAATTTAGCAAAAGAAAAACAATATCAGTTAAAAAATGGACTTCAGTTTCCTGTTTCAAACTGATAGAAGGGAAAAAAATGTAGAAGTTTGTCTCACATTACAACAGAAGACAGAATGGGCAGGGTGGGGTTATTTTTTGGGTGGGAATTGTAGTGTAGTGACTCTGAAGAGTAGCTCCTCTGCATAGGTCACATGAAGGTGCTTCAGCTACTGGCCTGAACATTTCTGGAGATGTACGTTCCAGTGCAACAGCACTCAGTATTCCAGAATCAATAAGTTCCCACCTCTGTCACACCTCTCTTATACACACACACACACACACACACACACACACACACACACACACACACACACACACACACACACACACACACACTTCTGCATACATACAGATACACATACACACACACGATCCAAGTAAACACCAACACAAAACACACAGACATAATCAGATGTTTCAATGCACTCTTCCTTTATATTGCAGAGAGATATATGCAGAACATCAAAGCTGAGGCACACAATTCTAGCTTCTTTGTCATACCCATGCTCACAAGGGCTACCTAAATTTAGAACCATTGTGAGTATACTGATCAGTAAGATCACAAAAACTTTTGTTATTTCAGTTCAACCCTCCCCCGCCCCTCCCATATTTGTCTGTGTACAGGGCGCATTACTCTTACTGAGGATTATCGGTTGGTACCACAGTGTTTTCACATAATACCAGCAAAACTTTAATACTTTTTAAGAGGAAGGAATACAGTATCTTAAACAATGAGTGGTGCCACACATTTGTGTGGCCGATAGAATAGATGTCAAGACAATGAGAGCTATCTAAATGTTATATGACATGAGAGGTCATATGGCAGTCAGCAATAATCATGCAATTATTTTTTTCTTCTGGTTAATAAGGGTTAACTAGTAGGAGAAGGTGAAGGCCTAGTCAATGAACACAATATCATATTTTAATGATTTTGTGTGCATCCTAAGCTACAAGAAGTATAATGTGCAATGTGCATTTGGTAAAAAAGGTGCCTTTGGACAATAGACAACTATATAATTATGCTGCAAATTAGGTATTGAGACTTTAACCTTATGGAATATTTAGTGGGTTATTATAAGGGTTGTGTGAGTATTTTGGTCTAAGAAAAGGAACACAGTAATAACTTCATAGACTAGGATACCCAGCTGCATGCATTGTTTTTACATTATATGAGATAGGGTATACATTTACTAGGCAATCAAATATGGATCTCACTTGAGTATGTTTTGGAGGCCTAGGTTTCCCTGATTGGTTAGCAA
This sequence comes from Protopterus annectens, assembly GCF_019279795.1. Classification (NCBI taxonomy): domain Eukaryota; kingdom Metazoa; phylum Chordata; order Ceratodontiformes; family Protopteridae; genus Protopterus; species Protopterus annectens. Next base: position 1,014,495,064 of record NC_056731.1, on the reverse strand, counting down.
AAGTCTTCCACTCTGGCAGTGATTCATCTGCTGGCACACACGTAGGACATCATTGCATGATGTAGAGTATGACCGATTCACATTGCGTGGCGTGGTTGCTGCTAGCTGATGTAGCTAGCATTCCATAATCCCATCTTTAATCTTTTCATTGGAATCACTAGAATCATAGGACATTTTTGCAACTATTATGCCTCGGCATATCCAACTCCAGATGCCACTTTTATTCTTGAGGAGAGCTATGCCATTTATACTAAGGTGTGACTTTATGAATATCTATTCAATATTCTGGTTCTATTTTAAGGAAGATTGTATATCACATTACTTTATCAGCAGGGGGATTCTATTCTAGAGGTGACTCAGATGCTGAATAATGAATCAGTCTCTCCATCTAGTTTCACTGATCTGCTGAAGTAGATTCTGTCCTCTTGCTCTGGTATTTGTGGGACTTTAGGTTTATGAAGGTGTAAGATATTCTAGACTACTGGACCTATGACTTCAAAATGCAAGGCACAGGTCTCCTCTTTGGAGTATATAAGACACAGAAAAGAGGAACAGTGCATCTAGTCTTTTCTAGTAACTAATGGATTTTTAAGACCATGAACATCTTTGTTTGAAAAGTCATGCAGTGAGTAGTCGTGTTGCCTGAAAACAAGAAATCCCCTGGTCTGATTCTTGGCTGGGGTGCCTTCTGTACAGGGTCTGCATGTCCTCCCTGTGTTTGTGTGGGTTTCCTCTGGCTATACCAGTTTTCTCCCAAGTTTCAAAGACATACAGTAGGTGGAGAGAACACTCTAAACTGGCCATAGCCAATAGTGTTTGTGTGGTATGGAAAAATATCTCTGGCAGAACTAGCCACTCAGCAGTGTAAGCATTGGCTCTAGATGATTGCCACTGTTCATGTCATACCTGTCAGCTGTCCAGATTTTTGCAGAATGTTAAGATTTTCGCCTCATAATTTTGATCTGTTCCAATAAAATTTGTTGTTTTCTGGCAAATCACAAGTGATTGAATTAAATAAATAATGACATACGGTTGAGATTCAGACTTCATATCCTTCAGAAAATGCATGCTAACACAAATTAAGTTATTCTAATAACTTTCTAAGTTTATAAAAGCAATGCTTCCAATCTGTCCCTATTTTTGGTCCTTTGTCCCCCATTATTTTATATTAAGAGGTTGAGAAGTATGGTTGACGTGACCCCCCCCCCACCACGATCCCATGTCAGGAAAAGGAATAATGGATAGATCACCTTTTTTGGAACCTCTGAGATCTTTGCAACTGTTTAATATGTCTGATAAGTAACATCCCAAAAATAGTATTGCATTCTATAGTTGGTATGAGCAATACTGAATAGAGGGGAACAATAACTTTTTTAATCTGGATAATAGTCACATGATGATAAGCTGCACTATGTCCAAGGATTTCTTGACAACTGTTGCTGCATGGTGGTCAAAGGAGGAGAACATTGTCAACACAAGTTCATGGGTCTCTAATTTTATTTTCATTTTGAAATGAGTTATCATCAATGTTATATGCTGTGGGGTGGGGTGGGATTGTCTGCCAAATGTGGCAATGATAAATTAGCATTTAGATTAAGCCCCATACATCAGGCATTTATAAACATAGGTTCCTGCTGCAGGGCTTCTGTGCAGAAGGAGGAGATTAGACAATGCATCCCACATTACAGTCTTGTACAAGCTTGGTATGTCATTTTGTTTTTTTTGTTCTGTAAATTAGAAAGGTAAAAAACAGTGCCATCACTGACCTATGAAGGACAGTACTGGCCACCTTCATGTTCTCTGTAGCACTCACATTAGTAATCTGTTATCTATCAAGTTATCTACTGCATTTAGCAAGTTAATTAGTTAGTTAGTTAGTTAGTTAGTTAGTTAGTTAGTTAGTTAGTTAGTTAGTTAGTTAGTTACTATTGATTTCACTGTCACTCTTTTTACCTTTCTTTGTGTAGACTTTGATTACATTTGATTAGGAGGTTTGTCAGGAATGCTGATCACTTGTGTTACTGTCAGAGCATACCTCTCAACTGTCCCTGATTTTGACTCAAATTTTAGCTCTGTCCCTCTTAATCCCTCCTAAAACTAATGAGTTTTGGAGGAAAGGTGGTGAATTACACTTAATGAATAATGACAATAATTAAGAGTTATAAACTTATTTTAGTTCAGAAAATGTGAATCAATTCATATGCTCTAATTCTGTCAATGTTTCAAGTAATTAGCACTAATATTTTAAAAGTGTCCCTGATTGTCCCTGATTTTTTCTTGACTTGTCCCTGATTCTGTTGAAAGTTGTCCCCAATTGGTTGAGAGATCTGTGTCAGAGCCATGTCTCATATACACTTTTTCCAAAACAAGAAAGTTTAACTTTTGAATTCCTATTGTCCTACTTAAGCTTGTCTTAATTTTCTACCAACATTTTCAACTTATAGAAGCCTTGGATTCAAATGCCCTGGATTTCTGTTCCTATTGCACACATTATGGTTCCAGAATGCTCATAGTTCTCACTATACCATGGACAGCCTAGATTTTGCCAGTGACTATAGCAATGATAACATCATGAAAATCTGAAGGAGTGCAATGTGAGTATGATTTGAAAAATCAACCTGAGTTTTCATACAGTGTTCATTGGAGGCTCATAATCCATGCCCACCGACTTTATAAATTCTTTCATTAAATGGTATTATTTTTTCAAATAATCTGTAATTTTCCATGTTTCTGTCACTGTGCATCATTGATTGATAGGGACCACTGACAGATTGTTGTTCAGATATGCAGAATATAGGATAGAAGGATCATAGGATGTTACTAGGCTATTGGCCCTGAGGCCCTTATAAGCCTAGCCAACAGCTTAAACAAGTCAGCATCTGATGCCCCTGTCCAGCAGGGACACAGGTGGAATCCTAGGAGTGAATTTTCTGTTTCACATTCAGTTATTCAAGTTGTGCTTAAAAAGGGATAATGAGGTACTCTGCTTGACGTGGACAGGAATTCTATTCCACGGATGGGGGAGTCTTTGGGATGCAAATATGTCCTGCCAACAAGTCCTATTGATGTAACAGACCAGGTTAAGGTCACGCATGTGGGTTACTCGAGTGGAGCTTGGCTTGCAGATATGCAGCAGTCTCATCAACGTGGGATCTGAGATTTCTTTGTATGCCAGACAATGGTCAACTCTGAGGAGTCTGTATGAAACTGAGTAGAGGGAACAGGACTTTTAGTCTATCTGTGTATGGTGGATGTTTGAGGCCCTGGATTCTCCTGGTGAGGAACCTCTATGGTCTCTCCAGCTGCTGCATGTGCTTTACGAGGTACATGCCGAAAGTGGCGTTGTACTCAATAATAGGTCTTATAAGGGAAGAATACAGGGATGTTATGACCTCCTTATCCCTGGATGAGATACCCTTACTTATGAGTTGAGCCATATAGAAAGCTTTCCATACAATGGAAACAACATGGAGGTCAAAAATGAGGTTGCTATCAGCCTTGGTGCCCAAATCCCTTATGACTGATTGCATTCTTAGGGCATTGTTATTAATGTGATAATTTGTGGTGACATCACTCTCCCAAAGGGGATGATGATGCATTTTTTTGTATTTAGCTTGAGGCCATGTTTCTGGGCCTAGTCATTTGTTTTGGTGCGACCTTCTTGGAGGATGTCCACATCACTAGGGGATTTGATAACAACACCCAGCTTGCAGACATCTGCAAACATAGTCAGCCATAGCCCACTGGTTTTGGCCTGCACCTTAGAAAAGTATATCCTAAATAATAGAGGCCCCAAGACCGATCCCTGAGGTATGCAGCTCATTAGGGGTCTACTGCTTGAGGTGGCTTCCCTTATTTTGACTAGGTGGGCTCTATCAGTGAGCCAGTTTGCTACCCATCTGGTAACCTAAGGACTGAAGCCTAGTTGAGAGGGTTTATCTATTATGGACGAGCGGGTAATAGTGCTGAATGGTTTGGCCAGGTCAAGGTATGCGGTGTGCAACATCTTTCCCTCATCTACGGCTTTGGTGACTGTCTCAAAGAAATCAACCAAATTTAAAAGACATGACCTACACTTGACAAAGCCAAACTGTGTGGGATTGAGTGTTTGGAGGTTGCCAATATCCTTGTTAATGAGGTCCATGATAATCTATTCCATGGCCTTGCAGATCAGCCTAGTTAGGCTGATGGGTCTATAATTTCCTGGATCAGCGGATGCTCCACCTTTGTGCAAAGGAATACCAGTTGCTGTCTTCCACTCAGCTGCAATGAAGCCAGTAATCAGGCTTTGACTGAATAGGGCACCTAATGGTGCTGCAAGTTCCTGTGTGAGTTCATGTAGGATGCAGCATGGGATGTTATCAGGTCCCATGGAGGCTGTATTTTTGCCTTTGAGAGGGCAGTGATGACCTGTTCCCTAGATATAAGGGGAAAGGGGCAGGTACTGTGGATGTCCAGATTTACTGATGGGGGTACAGATGGTTGAAGATTTTACTGAATCTGTCAGCCAGCAGATTGACTATATCTACAGCATTTGTGTATGTGGTGCCATTGACCACCAGCTCTGAGCAGATCTGGGTGCTTCCTTTGAGATTGCAGACGTATGTGAAGAAGGCTTTATGGTTGTCTGTAGTAGATGTGGCCAATTTGGACTTGACGTTTTCTTTGGAGGATTTCACTAGTGTTCTTATTTGCTTGTTCAGGCTAAGTAGAGATTGCTTCTAATTGGGAACCTGCTCCTTCTTGGTCCTGGACAGCAATTTGTTCATTTTGTTATAAAGTTTATTTATTGCAGATGCCCACCAGATAGATTTACTCTTCCTTACGGAGGATGATTTTGTCCTGTTGGGTATTTCTGATTCCATACATCTATATAAATGCTTGTATAGTACTTTGGTTTGGATTTGGACATTGATGGCAGTTCTTACAGAGAGAAAGGGGGCTGTGAAGCAGTTTATACCATCCCTCAGAAGGTTGTAATCAGCTACAGAGAAGTTCTTTTGTTTGACCCTAGCTAGAGGGAGGTCAGTTGAGATGGTGACTTTGAAAGTGACCACTTTATGTTCGGACCTTACCAGGGAGGATGATACAGTAGGGATACTGCAGTGGTTACACATGTTGGTTAATATCAAGTCAAAGATATTATCACTTCTTGTGGGGTTATCAACTAGCTGTTCCAAGGCGTTTGCATTGACAAAATTGAGGAATCTTTGAGCATTTGTGTTCTGGCATGAGTAGTTCTTCCACTCTATATTTGGGTAGTTAAAGCCACCTGGGATCAGGATAAAGGGTTGAATCTTGATAGATATGAAGAGGTTCAGATAGATGGATGGAGTGGGCATCTTGAGTCAAATTTTGGGGTCTGTAGCTAGCTATGATTTGAATAGGGGTCTTGTCATTGGTTAATTGCACCTGGACTGTTTCCTGTGTGTCATACTATTTGACCAGCCAGCAGGTGTGTATGTCTTTAATATATATTGAAACTCCACTTCCTTTGGCTTTGTTGCACACAGTTTGGGGTCTGAATGTATGACAGGATGAGTAACCAGTTAAGGCTGGGGTACTCACTGCAGCTTTGAACCAGGTTTCTGTAAGTGCACAAATGTCAGCATCTTCTAAGGTTAATAATGTTTGCAATGAGTGCAGCTTCATGTTTAGAATCCCAGCATTTCTTTATCTGTATTTATTTATTTATTTAACATTTATTTACCCAGAAAGTCTGACTTGGAATGAAGCCAATTTTCAGTGGAGGCCTGTGGCAAAGCACTTCAGATGCATGTCTTTGTAATGTAGGAGGAAACCAGAGTATCCAGCATGACCTTTAATTTGCATTTTGTTGAAGTTTTTATGTTGGTAGTTTTGACTTCATCAATTTTCCTAAGAAAGGCATTATGGGGGAGGCAAGAGCCTTTGCCAGAAGCTAGAAGCCCAAATGAGACAGATGCAGGCCATCTCTGGCAAAGTATTGTGGTCTGTCAATTATATTTTCCCAGGCTGTCAGGTGCTGGATCCCCCTGGAATGACACCAGAAACTAAGACAATTGTTAAAGTCAATAAGTTTTTGTTTGTATTGAGGCATAATTCTGGGTGATGATAGAATGCTGCTTAAGGCTAGGGACATACCTGCCTGGGACACATATTCAGCGAGCTTAATCATGTCCATCTTCATATAGTCTGGGGGGGAATGACTTTAAGTCATTCACACCAGCATGGACTATGACAGTCATAACAGTACCTGTTGTTAAGAGACTTGAATGCATATGTGATATGGCAGATTCTGGCAACTGACAAGCAACTAACTGTGACTTTCCCCT
>NC_056731.1:1014436250-1014483750 GCF_019279795.1 Protopterus annectens | reverse complement strand
ATCCTCTCTCACCACATCCATAAAGCTTACCTTAGGCCTTTATCTTCTCCTCTTACCTAGCAGCTTCATCCTTAGCATCCTATTCTCAATATACCCAGCATCCCTCCTCAGCACATGTCCAAACCAATGCAAGTCCACCTCTCTGTCTTTGTCTCCAAACTGTCCAACCTGGGCTGACTGTCTAATATAGTTATTCCTAATCCTGTCTACCATTGTCACACTCAGTGCAAGTCTTAACATCTTTAACTTTGCCACATCCATCTCTGACTCCTGCCTGTCAATGCCACTCTCTCCAACCAATATAACATAGCTGGTCTCACTACCCTCTTGTAGACCTTCCCTTTCACTCTTACTGGTACTCGTCTGCCACAAATCACTCTTGACACTCAACTCCACCAAATCCACCCTGCCTGTACTCTCTTCTTCACCTCTCTACCACACTCACCATTCCTCTGAACTGTTGATCCCATGTATATGAACTCATCCACCATCACCAACTCTACTCCCTGCATCCTCACCATTCCTCTATCCTCCCTCTGATTCACACACATATATGCTGTCATAGTCCAGCTGACCTTCATTCCTCTCCTCTTTAGAGCATATCTCCACCTCTCCAGTGTCTCTTCAACCTGTTCTCTACTCTCATTACGTATCACAATGTCATCTGCAAACATCATAGTTCACAGGGACTCCTGTCTGATCTTGGCTGTCAACCTGTCCATCACCACTGCAAATAAGAAAGGACTAAGAGCTGATCCTTGATGTAATCCCACCTCCCCTTTAAATGCATATGTCACTCCCACTGCAGATCTCACTGCTGTCACATTACCCTTGTACATATGCTTTACCACTCTTACATACTTTTCTGCCACTCCTGACGTCCTCATACAATGCCACAACCCCTCTCAAGGCACCCTATCATGCTTTCTCTAAGACCAAAAAGAGACAATGCAACTCCTTCTGACCTTCCCTGTACTTTTACATCAACAGTCTCAGAGTAAACATTGCATCTGTAGTGCTCTTTCTTGGAATGAAACCATACTGTTGATCACTAATAATCACCTCCCTTCTTAAACCAGCTTCCACTACTCTTTCCAATAATTTCATGCTGTGAATGATCAATATTACCCCTCTGTAGTTACTACAACTCTGCACATCACCCTTATTCATATAATCCAGTACTAAAACACCTTTCCTCCACTCCTCAGGCATCCTCTCACATTCCAAAATTCCATCAAATAATCTGGTTAATCATGTCACTGCCATTTCCCCTAAACACCTCCAAGCTTCCACAGGTATGTCATCTAGACTAACAGCCTTTCCCTTCTTCATCCTTTTCATAGCTATCGGTACCTCTGCCTTGTAGAGCATGCATATCTGATATGTCATAACTATTGTTTGTTGATGCATAGTAGTAATAAACAGATGTGCATAAGTGCTAGTATTGTGGACTTGTACTGTTCATGTACTGTAATGCTGTACCCACCCTGTAGCAATTCCACAGCTGTGGCCACTAACAATGCATCCCTCACACTCTCATGCAGGCCCCTCCAGTATACCACCATGGCAGCAGCCTGTAGCTGGTGAGTATGGTTTATGTTGATGCTTGCCAATACACCGGGCATGCACTGGATATGGTATATGCCATGTACACATCTAATACACCTACCCTTAATGCATGCTATACATGTTCATGTATTGTTGCTATTACATGCACTGCATTACAGTGGTGGCCATGATGGGGTATTGGAAAGGTGTATCAGATGCCTGTGGGATAAATAACATTCTGTCATTGTGAAATTTGTCCACAGGGATTAACATAATGGTGGCACGCACAGACTACAGTAGGGACACATGTGAAACATCACCCCTGTACAGTGTACTGACAGTATATATACCAGTATTACAATGGCAACTGTTGCAGATGTACACTATGGCATAATGTATTAGTGTGTTCCACATTATTAGCTGGGACTTGGCTGTAACACGTGCTGTTCAGTGTATGGGACATTGCAAACTGACACACATGTGTAGCCCATACTTGTCAAGCATCTGCAAAAAGCCTGAAGGTGAGGAGTGGGTGTCAGCATGACACACCAGTGCACTGCAGCAGGGAGCCATAAGGATGGTAAGAATGACTGTATCTGCACACAGACCGGGTCAGTAACTGTGGCAGACATAACTCTACACCCACAGAAATAGTAACTGCAGTGTGTGAACACCAAGGGGTGTGCATATGAGTAGACCTTGCAATCATGCAGAATTGGGGAACATGTGTGGGGCTGACCGACCATACACAAGCAAATGCAGATGGGCCATGCTAGTATACCCCTGACAGGAATAGTGACTGCTGCAGTACACATAACGATGGGTGCAACAAAACGTCATGATAATTGTGTGCACATATAAGTACACACATGACTGTATGCAATACGGCTAGCATCTGCACACCCAACACCTTTAGTAGACACTGCATGTGGATGTACAGGACATATGGCACATATCAGGCTCATGTACTGTTAATATATGTAGCGATGTTGTCACATGGCAGATCAAGGAATGGTGCATCACATCAATAAGAGTGTGTAGACTCACCATAGCTTTGGTATGATCTGGAAGTTGCCAGTGTAATACTACTGGATTGTTCATACATGGTCTGGTAATGTTGAGAGCTGTAAACCACAGATCAAACATTCACAACTGACATCTGACCACACATCATCCCAGGTATGTTTTGCTGGAAAACATAGGGTCTGTGAGCATTACAGTTGACATAACCGACGCAGTACTACACATTCAGCAATGGGATGTACACCTGTTGTGGTGCACAGTACTTGGCAGGGTACATAACAGGTGCACTCAAAACTGTGTACATGGGTACAGTGTTGCCCAGGGGAAGGGGTATCAGCTACTAACACAGGCCATACCTCAAACACATGTATGCTCTTCCTAGCATGGATTGATTATAGCTGCACTGCATGCTGTTGTGTACCATATGTTATGCGTGTTGACAAATGGGTAATGGGAGGACTGTGTGTACTATCTTTGTGCAACCTCACCTGTATGTGTCTGTGTGTGGGTGGGTGTTGATGTTGTCTGTAGGTTAAATGTGGTGTAGAGGAGAGAGGATGCTGCATGTAGGATGTGTGAGTGTGTGCATGTGTGTGTGGTTGTGTGGTTGTCCATGTATGCACATGTGTGACTGTGGAGTTTATAATATGGCAGTACTTCCGTTTATGATAGTGCAGTACATGGACATGGACTGACACAAGACACAACAGGAATACTTGTCTGATATGTAATCACAGGACAGCTGATGGTCTAATAAGGTCTGTAGCATGGAACATGTATTTGGAGGGAAAGTAGATACCTGGTATACCCTCAATATCGCATACAGCAGGGAGGTGAATGACAACCCATGTAGCCAGCACTACAGATGCATTGGGGAATTACTAGACAACAGCAGGGAGTGTATACATATATCACAGTTGTCACATGATAGGTTGATTGAGCAGCATGTCAGGCATGTACTGAGAAATCTTTACACATGACACTACAGTGTGTGTGGCATTATGGAGGGAACATATCAGCCCCTCACATATAGGGGCCAAGCTCACAAAGCCCCAACATACACAGGATGAACACTGAATGACAGCAATGAGGCCATGTAAACAGTAACCAAGAACAAGTAAAAAGCACCAATAAAGCAAAGCAGATCCACAACCTGGAAGCTGGCTCTGGAAGTCCAGAATGAAAAGTTGATGAAATGCTGATATTCCTTCTTCCGCAAGGCAGAAAATGAAAGGCTGCAACTTACAAAAACTTTCTTGCTTTAATCACAAACAAAAATCTCCTCAAAGCTCAGCCTGGTGCTGAGCTTTTTCAAGATACAATAAAATCAAGCTGGTTATTCTTTATATACATAGTCAAAACTTGACCAATAATTCAATTAGTAAAAGAGAAGGTCTAATTAACCCTTCAAATTACTTGCTGGTACAAAACCTGCTTGCAGGCAAACCATTAGCACAACTCACTGCAATGTCCAACAAAGCATATGCATAACTTAATCAATTGTTGGTATACACACAGATTGCCATAAAAAAGTATACAGTGTTAAAAATATGCAATATTAAAACTATACAATGTTAAAACAATGTTCAAAAGCCAATACTATACACATGCTAGTATGTTAAAAATGTTTAAATGTGCTGTTTATTCAGCAAAATTTTGTTTCTATATGTAAACCCTGAAAACACTGGAAAACCGAAAATTCATAATTTAGCCTTCCTTAACCTCAGGACGCTGCTAATACTTCCAGTGTTTTCAGGGTTTACATATAGAAACAAAATTTTGCTGACTAAACAGCACATTTAAACATTTTTAACATACTAGCATGTGTATAGTATTGGCTTTTGAACATTGGTTTAACATTGTATAGTTTTAATATTGCATATTTTTAATACTGTATACTTTTTTATGGCAATCTGTGTGTATACCAACAATTGATTATTAAGTTTATGCATATGCTTTGTTGGACATTGCAGTGAGTTGTGCTTAGTAATGGTTTGCCTGCAAGCAGGTTTTGTACCAGCAAGTAATTTAAAGGGTTAATGAGACCTTCTCTTTTACTAATTGAATTATTGGTCAAGTTTTGACTATGTATATAAAGAACAACCAGCTTGATTTTATTGTATCTTGAAAAAGCTCAGCACCAGGCTGAGCGAAAGCGCTTGAGGAGATTTTTGCTTGTGATTAAAGCAAGAAAGTTTTTGTAAGTTGCAGCCTTTCATTTTCTGCCTTGCGGAAGAAGGAATATCAGCATTTCATCAACTTTTCATTCTGGGCTTCCAGAGCCAGCTTCCAGGCCATGAAAACAGTACTACACTCAGGTCATGGAGTTAATGGAGTAACATGTCTTGTGTTGTGGTCACTTTTGTAGGCATTTATAGGAATGAGACATTAATGAGTGGCATTAATGAGTGTATGTCACCAGGCATGATGCATGATGGGCAACTTAAGGGAATACACGTGGGACTGTATGTAGCAACACAAAAAGGTAGGTATTAAGGTGGAGTGTGTGTGTGTGTGTGTGTGTGTGTGTGTGTGTGTGTGTGTGTATTGTTATGTAATGCGGTGTGCACTCAGACACTGATGATGATGAGACCATGATTGAGGCACAGGTGGATTTGTCAGGGGTCGACACAGCGCCAACATTGACATTCCCCTCTTAGCCACACCACCCCCATGCACACTGTTTCAGTGCCTATACATAACCCATCACCAGTGGCCATACCTGAGGGACAGTTGACAGTTAGTGGCAGTGCACAGGGTAGTGTGGTGCCAATGCCAGCTGTGCCTGTCCCCAGCAGGCATAGCCAGATGTTTGGCAGGCCATCACATAGGCGGATGCACCAGGGTTCTCATTGTAGGGCTGCTGGTCATCCTGCCCCATGGCAGAGGCTCCACAACAAGTACCATCAGGTGCATGTTTCAGGCTGTTATGGAGGCACAGGCATGTATAGAAATGTACAACAGACAGAGCCTGAGGCTGCTGAGGGCTGCCTACCCATCTGTAAATGACAACATCCGTGAACTTGCTGCTGACCGTCGTGAACAGAACGAGATCATGGATAGATGGTGGGGTGAGATGGTGGGCCTCCTCGACTGTGGTATGTCTGTGCTTGAAAACCTGGTGAGAGTGGTGTGATGGCTACATGAATGTAGGCTAAAAACAACAACATCTGGTGGTCAACATGGACGTACTAGGATGCCAAGTCACTCCCATATTGGAAGTAGTAGCCCCAGCACATCCCCGGGGGTGCTGTCCACACCACACCAAAGCAGGCTTCATGCACGTGGCCCTGGCCAGTTCCAGGCAGGACATGGTTCCAGCAGACATCTGTCATCATCAGGGGAGAGCAGCACCTTAAGGCCTGTACATGCACATGCCCCTGGAACCCCTGGCAGGCACAGTAAGTGTGTCCATGGCCGGAGGTGGTGAACTGCACACCCTGCCAGGTATGGTCTTCAGCTGTCCAAAAACACCTCTATGGGCAGCCACATGGCAGAACTATATGCATGCATACCCACACACTATACAAACACATGTAGGGCAACCCCATACCGACATGCACCACATCACCATGCCCTGTCCAAATAATTAAACCCCTCACCCACACACATGATGTCAAATGTATGGACCACCCTCGGCCTCTGTCAAACCAGCACCACACCCTGTGCATATGGTGATGCCTTTGCCACATCCCTGTCATCCATAACAATGATGCAGGGACAGGCTGCTATGGTTCTGTTGCACATGGTGACTGTAATACAGTGCAGCAATGTACTGCAGTGTAACATGTTGTCAGGAGTAATGTGTAATGCATACATGTCACGTAGTGTAGCCATCCAGCTATGATGCATGTCAGCTGTTAATAACATTGGGTGATTGTGATCTCCATAATGTTATCCATTTGTGTTGTAGGTGTACATGTGTCAGCAGGAGGATGGTCTGCAGTCATATTCCACTAGGGTTATGGCACTGTGGTGATAGCATGGCTGTGACTTATCCAGAGTAGAGTTGCACATATGTCACAGGATTGTCTAACATTTTTTGCCTGTGCCACATAGACAGGTGACCCGCTGGGACATTTATAATCTGCTACTGTATGTAGACCCATCCACATACACGCACACTCTTACATGACAACACTATGACTTGACCCCTACTTAGGTGTGTAGTGCTACTGAGCTGTGTGGCTTTCATTGCACACACCACACAACATTTAGGGTGAGGTGTGTACCAGGTTACATGTTAAATGCAGAACATCCACAGACATGTACACTATGATAATGCTGGATGTAATTGTCATGTATGGATAATACATAGTGTGACATACCATCATACACACATTGACAGACACACAGGCAGGCACACATCTAAGAGACCTGGGCCTATTGGTGCTAACTATCTAGTCCGTGTGTCCAATGTGTCACAGGTAGGTTGCACACAGCACATGTGTAACTGGGCTATATTGTGGTTTCAGTTACCTGTATGGTTGATGGTGACAGTGGTCACCATAAAGTGGCACTTGGGGCATATACCAGGTGTACCATGGTGTATTGGCAGTGTACACAGCACCCATATTCCCCAGTGGTTATTGTACACACTGAAACACATGATGACACTCTGACATGCCGACTATCACACATTGCCCATGACTGCAATACAATCCATTGTATATCACAACAGTGGTACTACAGGGATATGTATCTAATGCACATGTCACAGGCATAGTAGTGTGTTGCATTGTCATGCCTCACCTATGGGTGGTAACAACACTATCTGTACTACTGTGTGTCAATGTGTAGTGCAATAGGAGTATGTGGCCTTATAACGGTGTACCCTACAGATATGCAGACATGCACACATACACACACTTGCTAGACCTCAATGGGTTTCACATGCCTATCGACCCATTTGTACAACACTGTTGTGCTGGTAATGAATGGCTCATGTAGCCAATAGGGTGAGGAGTGTAACAGGGTACATGTCATGCCCAACACAGCAGCAGCAACATCTGACTATGGCAATGAGTGTTGAGGTGGTTGTGAAGGCCGCAATGGAGTTCCACCCTACAGATGTACTAACACACAGACATTGCTATCCTCAGTAATGCACATGTACACATTTATCAGTACTGTGGTGCATTGCTGTAGGTGGTCATAGCTGTGTCCATGGCTATTGTCCATGGGGAGATGGGTTGTGTAGAGGTTGTATGTACATTCGTATCATGCTACCTGCCATGTGCCAGCAGGCAATCTATTGACAGACACCACTTTGACCGTCAGGGTGAGAGTGACATGCATCAGCCAATCCTCGGGGTGCCTTCTGCACATGGCCACTCAGGTGATCCAGTTGAAATGTATGCAGCATGTATTACAACACATGCTTAGTGCCTGTGTTGGAGACCTGTACCCAAGCATGTTCTGTTGACTGTGGTAGTGTAGTGTAGATACCCATGGCAGGTGGTCCGTACAGGTTGTTGTCTCCTATATGTGCCAGTTAGTACACAGCTGGGCAGACATGTCAGTGTCAATCAAGCATAGGTTGTCTGTACATATCCCAGCTGGATTAGGTTTGCCACCTTTTCAAATGCCAAAAGTGGAACATTTTTGGTACAAACAGATTTTGCAAGCCATAACCTACCCACAGCCAGTACAAATGATAGACCTTCACTTCTTTGCCTAAATAAAAGCTTATTCATATAGCATTTTAGTTGCTTATTGGGTGGCCACAGTGGTGCAGCGGTTAGTGTTGCCACCTCACAGCAAGAGGTTATCTGGTTCGATCCTCAGCTGGGGTGCCTTCTGTGTGGAGTCTGCATGTCCTCCCTGTGGTCACGTGGGTTTCCTCCGGGTGCTCCAGTTTCCTCCCACATCCGAAAGACATGCTGTAGGTAGATTGGATACTCTAAATTGGCCCTAGGCAGGAGTGCATGCATGTGTGTGCCTTCTGTGGAAAGTTGGGCACTGGGCTGGCAACTCAACACTGTAAAATTCCACTGCCAATCATGAGTGGACAGGTGATCTGCTATGGTGGCCCCTAACCGGGAAAAAGCCAAAAGAAGAAGAAGATTCTGTTTCTTATAACATTTAGGTGTTTCAGATACAGAATAACTGTTGCATGCAACTATTACATAAAATATAGGAAATAATTTTGTCCTAAAATCTCAGGACATTTACCATTTATTACAATTTTTTTGCAGGACACAACTACTCAAAGAGGGACTGTCCCTCACAATGTGGGACAGGTGGTAACCTTAAGCTGGATACCTGCCATCTACACATCTGTAGAGGGACTCACAGACATCAGCTTAGCAAGTAGCTATGCAGTAGGGTGAATGTGTTGACAGATGGATGTTTGACAACAATATGTTTGCCAGTACTAAATGTTGTACACCCTCACTAACATGTTCTGTACAGACAATACTCTACAGTGGCATTCCACATGTCTAATCATTATCCAGTAGGGGATATACACGGTGACACAGCCCACACATCAGGAACATGACACTGAGGCCTCAGAGTCCAGCTATGCCTGCAGGTGTACTTGTTGTCAGTAGTACTTTTAGCACTCTACCCTTGCCTGAGACAGCACTGTCAAAAGTAGTATTGCCATGTTACACTAAATGCCAGTGTGACAGCATGTACCCTGGGTAACTACCCTGCACATAACACATTCATATAGATAACAGTACTGCGCAGGTCTCATATACTTGTGTGTCCCAGACATGACACTCACACCCCTTGCTACTGTAATGACAGCACATAGACGCATGTATTGTACATGGCATTACATACACATATTACAGATGTCAATACCCAGGGTTTGACATGGCCTTGTATGTTAAGCAGAGATTGTCTCTAATTATACAATATGCCACAAAGTATAGCTGGAGGTTTTTGAGCCGGTCAGCACAGGGCATGTGCTTTAGGCCTGTGATACTTTTACTGATGTATTTCTGCGGCCTTTGCAGCTGTTGCAGATGCCATGTGAGGTACATACCAAATGGGGTGTTGTACTCTATAATGTGTGTAATGAGGGATGAGTACAGTGGGACAACTACCTCTGTTTTCCCGGATAAAAAGCCATTAGTGATGAAGTGTACCACATAGAAGGATCACCTCACTGTTGTGGCAATGTGGTTATTGAATGTGATACCTCTGTCCACCTGTGTCCCAAAGTCTGTCATCACACCTTTGGTGTTTGGTGTACTGCCACCTATGTGGTAATTCATGGATACATGGTATTTCCCAAAGGGGATGACCACACATTTCTGGCCATTAAGCTTGAGCCCATGGTTCTGGCACCAAGCATCTGTTTCTGTAATGCCATTTAGTAGAATATCCACATCATTTTGGGATTCAACAGTGGCTCCCGATTTGCAGTCATCTGTGATCTTTGTCAGACAGGGTCCCATAGTGTTTGAATCACAACACCAACAGTATAAAAATACAAAGAGCAGCAGACAGGTCAGTCATCAGGAAATGCAAGCAGCTATAAACCACACACTACGTATAGTGTTTGCATGTACTTCAGAGAAGTAGATACCAAACATGAGCAGTCCCAGGATTGAACCTTGAGGTACTTCACTTGTCACTTGTTTTTAGCTGGTATTGGAGTCAGCTACATTTACAGTGTGTGTTCTGTCAGTAAGCAAGTTGGCAACCCATTGTGTGACGTGGAAATGCATGGTCAGCTTAGTACGTTTATCTAAATTTCCAGGGTGGGAGATGGTGCCGAAGGCCTTGGTGAGGTCCAGATAGGCTGTATGGACTGCCTTACCCCCTTCCACAGCTCTGGAGACTGATTCAAAGAAGTCAATCAGGTTCAGGAGACATGATTGTCCCTTCACAAGACCAAACTGGGTGAGGTCCAGTGTTTGAGGCTTGCCAATGTTTTTGTTTATATGTTCCATTATAATGCATTTCATGCTCTTGCAGATCAGGCTCGACAGACTGATGGGATAGTAGTTCCTGGGATCCAAGGTGGATCCCCCTTGTGGCATGGGATAACTGTAGCTGCGTGCTTACTCAGTGGACATGAAGCCTGAGGTGAGGATATGATTGCACATGACACATAGGCGAGGTGCAAGTTAATTTTGTAGTTCATGTAGTACACAGCCTGGAATGTCATCTGTTCCTATGGATGCTGTATTCTTAGCTGTGTAATACTTTGGTATTGAGATGGGCCCTTTATGGGGTGAGAGGGGGTGAATATGGCAGTACATTGATCTGCCAGGATATTGGCAAAATCCTTGGGATCAGTATATTTAATGTCATTCTGTTGTAGCTCAGATCATTTCTGAGCATTGCCAATTAGCTTCTGAACATAACTATAGAATGGCTTGTTGTCTTTGGAATCTGTGACTATTTCATATATGTAACTAGCTTTGGCGGATTCTGTGAGGGATCTCAGCTTCTTACTGAGGCTGGTAAGGGAGTTGTTTGCATCCTGGGATTATCGCTCTGTCTTCAACAGTCTCTTACTTCTGTTGTACAGTTTTTTTATAGCAGGGGTCCACCATATTGGCTGTCTTTGTTTTGAGGGGGGCATCTAGGTTCTATTTGTGATGGCACAATACATGCATGAGTGCATGTGCTCACACAGTGCCTCACTATAGAATTCAGCAGTTGGTCTATCATCTCTGATCTCCACAGGTGTATCACAGTTTCTCATGTTTGACTTGAGTAGCATGAAGTTGGCTTTGTAGAAGATTTTTACGGGGGTGTCCTTCCTGGGGTTTGGGGGTGGGATGTGGCTGTCGACGGTGAATAGCTTATGGTCAGACTTGACCAATGAGGGGATGAACACTGGTGTGGATCTATCTCCCATGTTGGTAATGATCAGGTCTAGGATATTGGAGCCCCTGGTTGGACAATTGATTATGTGATCCAGGGTGTTGGAATCCATGACCTCCAAGAACCATTGGGGAAAGGCATTGTTACCTGAATAGTTCTTCCAGTTAATGACGTGGTAGTTTGAATCACCCAGTATGAGGGTTTTGGTTATATCTCAATAATTCCAGTATGTTTATTAAGGTGTAGTGAGGATCTTGAGTCATGGTGGGGAATCTGTAGCAAGCTACAATTTGGAGTGCAGTCTTACCTAGTGTTAGTTGCACCAGGAGATATTCAGATGCATTGTGTTGGGAACAAGCCTGGATGTGTGAATAAGCTTGTTGAATATGGACACTCCTCCTCATGTAGTGTTCTGGTCTTGTTTTGGTGGCCAAAATGTGTGGTAAGAGTGGTAGCCTGGTATTGCAGGGGTGCTCTCTGGAGAGTTGAACTAGCTCTCAGTTACTGGACAGATACCGATGTTCTCCATTTGTAGGTGTGCCTTGAGAGAGTGCATGTTTAGGATAAGACTTCATGCTTTGAGTAGAATTACCTTCAGTTTTGCATGCTTGTATCTGTTACATTGGTGATTTTGTCATTTGAACCATGCCTAGAAAAGGTACTATGGGGTGGCAAGAGCATTAGCCAGTAACCTGAATCCCAGGGGCAACAGGTGCAGACCATCTCTGGCAAGGCATTGTGATTTGTCATTCATGTCATCCCAGGCAGACAGATACTGGATCCCCTTTGAATGATATCAGAAGCTTAGCCAATTGTTGAAGTGATTGCTGTGTATATGTATATATGTGAGTGTTTACATGTATATGTATATATATATATATATATATATATATATATATATATATATATATATATACATATATATGTCCATATATGTACGTGGATATCTATGTGTCCAATATGTATGTGAATATAGCTATATATGTACACATATATGTTTACCATATGTCCAGAACATGGAGTGGAGTCCTTCCACAACAGCAATAGTCCCAACCGCTTAGTGCAAGGGGATGTCATGGATGTATTGCTGGTATATATGCAGACTGGTCCTACTGTAATAAGGGTTGTCTTAACAGACATGTCGGGTGTGGGAGGTCACAACTGCTGTAGACATGTGTGCCATTGCCTATGAACAGACATCCTAAGGACATCATAGTACATTACCACTGCTAGTACAGTCTTGATCCTGTGGACTACATTAGGGATATGACCAATATATGTGGGCAATCTGGCACTCTGTGGGCAGTCCTGAAGTGTACACATGTCCCCTTCATGCATGACATACGGACCATGCCTCACAATAGGGGATGTGACTAGCCATGTACATGAATATAGCACGACAACACTGGACTACATATGCCCATACAGTTTATGCACCTACACACGCCAGTCTGTCCTGACACATGATACCTGGTGGTGCACAGGTCACATGACCACATACTACCCAGTAGATACTGACATACATCTGTACAGCACACCACTGCTTTGTCAGAAATACACAACAGTTATGGTGGCCCAGCTGCAGTATGTCTTGCAAATAAATGGACATAACAGCACACTGGGTAATTACACTAGGCTGCTAGGTATATCACTAAGCACTGTGCAAACTACAGGCAGACTGCCACAACACTGGACTATATTTTGTATGGGGGAATACACATGTACCTGTGATTATAGTGGGCTCCACAAGCAGGTCACAGCACAGTGTGGCAGACACCTGTGTGAGTGCATACCCACATCCAATGTCAACCCAGCCACAGACATGTGATACACAAGCTTAATATGATACTATACTGACTGTCTGCTAAACACCATCCTCACATGTGCCACTCACACAGTAACCCTACATACACTGGTTATAGCACGGTGTGGTCTGATAGCTGTCTGTGGTATGGGACTTGTGTGTCTGGCCCTACAGATGTGAGCCAGTAACGTACCATACACTGGAGCAGCATGTAACATCAGATAGAACAGGACCATTAGCAATGGCATTTACCACAGTCTGTGCATGGCACAAGGTACGTATGCGCAATACACATACTGTCGTCAATAATCCTAACTTGGGGTTCTCCAACCTGTGACTCTGGAGCCACATGTGGCTCTTACAACCTGCTGTAGTTGCTCCCTGTACCTCTGAGAATTAATGGCCTATCTACCACACCACACACACACACACACACACACACACACACACACACACACACACACACACATCAAGCAATCCCAACATATGAACACAATTATGGACATATGTCAGGTATTTTTCTTATACACTTAGTCCTTTTATATTTAGTATAACTGTATGTGTAACCTTATATGCTCTGTTATCTTCATTTTAGGGGTCAAATAGCTGTTGTGGCTCCCGATTGCATTCATTTGGTGGGGGGAGGGACCATACATGGCTCTCTGGATAGTGAAGGTTGCAGACCCTTGCCCTACGTACACAGGCCACAGTACTGTACACACAATTGCAGAATGTCCAAGTAATGTCCTCAGAAACACAACTACTATACACACTATGTCCAGCAGTCTATCTGACTGGCTTGATATCGGGTATGATGTCAATGAATAATGGTGTACATAACATATGCACCATATATATGTGGGCTTTGTCTGCACAACACATGTGTGCCCCTCTGCAGTCTAGAGGTCAGTGTATGTAAGAGTGTCATATGCCCCTGTAGGTCAGTCTATGGGGTGGAGTATGCACCATAACTATCCTAGGGTGTTACAACATGTGAGGTATATCAGTATTCAGCTGTCTTAAGGTATACAGATGTACATTACCATACATTTCACCTTGTGAACATTGCTGGCCTACTGCTTACTGCCATATGGACTCTTCTGTTTGTCAGTGTGATTGTGATGATTGCAGGTGTGCATTGTTATGTAACAGATACCTCCCATTGTGTCAACCAAGGTATTTTCCCCTAGGGGTTGCGTACACAGTGTATTTAGAGGCTGCTGAGCTGTACATCTGCATTACTTACTGTTGAATGATTTATCCTGTGGCCCAGTCTGTCTTTCCTGTTGTACTACTTGATGCATTGGCATGGACACCAACATATGTTATGCTTTCGGATTAATGTATTAAATGATCTGTTTGAGAGTTGCATTTAGTTGTTTGTATGCATTTCAAAGTCTACACAGTTATATGGCATGGCGTATACCACTGTAATAGTGCACACATAAACCTTTAAAATGTATGCACACCTGTGTGTGGTATTACATTCTTTGACTTCTCTGTAGGTATATGTTTCAGGCAACAATTGTTGTTTTATGGGTGACTCATACACTATTCATCTGATGAGGTTGCAACTGTAGGGATACTGGCTGTTCAGTGTGGTGTGCACCAACTAATTATGTATCATCCTAGATAAACCTCTGTATGTGTATCTGTAGTTACACACACACACACACACACACACACATATATATATATATATATATATATATATATATGTATATATACATATATATATATGTATCTGCATACCTGTGTCTGTGTATATGTATCTTAGGAATGTTTATTGCTTACACATTGTACATTCACTATGGTAGCCAGACTGTAATGTATGATATGTTATCTATACCAGCCTCACATCATTCAGGTGGCATGGCTTACTGTTAACATCTTGTGGCCCAACATCCCACTCTCACCTGAAAAAAAACAAACAAAAGGGCAATCTGTTCCCACAAAAACTCTCATCCTATACATAGCTGCCCATTCCACACACGTGTACACTGGGCACATGTGATCTGGTCTAACTGGCATCAACACTTATTTTTGTTGACCTCACCCCCTCCCAGGGGTTTGAGTGTCCAAATCTACCTCCAAATTCAGTGTATATGCACAGCTGTTGCTGTAGAAGAAATGGGCAGCTATGGACCTTCTCTACACCCTTCCTGCACATCTCTGGCTATTTTCCCTACTGTCTTTCCCTCCTTGTGCACCTTTTTTTACCACTTTACTATCCCCTTTTTCTTTTCTTTTAAAGAAATGAGCACAGGGGTAAGTGGGAGTAAGCACTTTTAAGCAGCAGTGAGTGGGTGTAAGCCTATTTGTGCTCGGATAAGCTATGCCTGCACAGGTTAAGCAATATAGAAGCTAACTGAGTATAAGAAACTGTAACCAGAAGTTAGCAGTACATACCTCCATTCAAACTCACTTACAACTGCTTTAAAGTGCCTTAATCACACTGTATCCAATGTGCTGTGTTCTGTCCAGCAGCAAAATAAATAGCTGCTGCAAGGCACAAACCCTGGACCCTGCACACCATAAACCAAGTGAATTACCACAAAGCCATGACAGATAGACAAAAACCTGATGTTTTCAGAAACATATCATCCAGCCCAGTCATGCTACAGTACAGAGAATGTAATCATCTAGATATATATGTGTGTGTAAATATATTAATATCTAAACAGATACAACATATCTATATATGCAGATATATATATATGTGTGTATATATATATATATATATATATATATATATATATATATATATATATATATATTTATACATATATTTAGAAATATATACATATATATATATATATATATATATATATATATATATATATGAACATATATACATGCAAATGCCTACATCGACACATATATATGTCTACACCTATATGTCGACATACGCACAGCAAGGTACATATATGTACGCAGGTATATAGCTATGTAGGTATATATGGACATAGTCATACATATGTAAGCTGATATATATATATCTATATCTATATAGGTATGTGTGGCCATACATCTGTAGATAGCAATGGTAGATTAACAAAAACAAATATGTTCACATGCACCGTTAATGGGGATGAGAGGCTCCACACAATATACGTCTTGTACAATAGGCATACCCCCCATCCAAACACGTCTGCCCTGCAATACACTACCAAGTGTTGCAGATCCCATAACCAGGACCTGACATGGCATGGGCACAAGATGTTAACAGTACTACATCCCACCTATATGATGTCAGGCTGGTATTGGTAACAGTGCAGTCCGGCTCCCATAGGAAATGTAAAATGTGGAAGCTATCAACATCCCCAGGATACGTATACACAGACACATATATGCAGATACAGATATATATATATATATATATATATATATATATATATATATATATATATACATGTGACTACACATTCACAAGCAGAGATATGTACAGTAAGATACATATGTAGGAGGTGCACAAAATATGGAACAGTCACTATGTCTACAGTTCACATCTGAACAACTGGACAAGACAATCATTGCCCACAGAGAGGTCATAGGAAAAAAACACGACACACAGGTTTGCAGTAATGGAAAACCTTTATTTGTGTACTATTACAGTTCTATAGACTGTGGCTACTGTAATTGGGATTGTCTTCACAGACATGTTGTTTGTGTGGGGGGTCACATCTGCTTTCCACATGTGTGCCATTGACTGCTGACAGACATCCTAAGGACATCATTGTAAAATACTGCTGCTAGCACATACCACCCTGTCGACTGCAGCAGAGATATTGGCCAATATGTGTGGACATTCTGACACACTCTGCACAGCCCAGAGATATACACAGAACCCCTTAGTGCAAAGCATGTGTACCATGCCTGACAACATGGATGTTAACAGCCATGTAAATGGGTATAACGCATAACAGCTGGTATACATATGCCACCATAGGTTATGTATTCACAAACACCTGTTTGGCCTGATACGTACAGGGGTGCCATGGCCACATACTATCCACTAGATATTATCATACATCTTTACAGCATCCCACTGCTCTGTCTGACATACATGACTGTTAAGGGAGGCCCAGTAGCAGTACATCTGTTAAGTGTATGCACTTGACATCTCACTGGGTAAGAACACTAAGCTGCTAGGCATGCAACAATGCACTGTGCAGGCTACAGGCAGACTGGCTCAACACTGGCCTACATCTCCTATGGGGGAATACACATGTACCTGCATATATAGCAGGCTGTACAGGCATGTCACAGCACAGGGTAAGATACAGCTGTGTTAAAGTGCTTAACCCCAACCAATGAGAACAGAGCCACAGCCACATATGGCAAGCTAGCACAATATTACAGTATATGAACTATCTGTTCAACACAATCCTCATATGTGGCACTCACATACCAACCCTACATATACTGGGCCACTACACAGTTTGGTCTGTTGGCTGACTGTGGTATGGGACATGTATGTATATGTGTGTGTGTGTGTGTGTGTGTGTGTGTGTGTGTGTGTGTGTGTGTGTATGGCCCTACAAACATGTAAGCCAATACAGTAATATACGGTGGAGCAGCATGTAACATCAGATTGCACAGGACCTATGACGATAACAGCTACCACAGTCTGTACACAGGCCAAGGTACATATTAATAATACACACACACACACACACACACACACACACACACACACACACACTGTTGACACTCACCATAAGTACACAGACCTCAGTACTGTACAAACAACCACAGTATGTCCAGGTTATGTCATCAAATATAACCCCTACTGTACATAACATGTGTAGCAGTCTGATAGGTCACTGGCTTGTTATCAGATATGATGACACTAATTATGGTGTACACCACATATTTACCTCTTCATGCAGGACATATGTGCAAAGGTTGACAGAGTTAGGGCTGGAAGCACATACACAGGGCCAATATTGACATGTTGCTGTGATAACCTCATACATTTACTGTTGTAACATGGTTTGTTGCAACATATGTCTTATGAGGGATATGAAGTCAGTAGCTGTCACGGCTTTCACCATCTATAGACTGCAATCCTCACACTACCTTCTGCAGTCCATAGATAGATGTTCCGTGGGTAACACATGAAACCAAAGGCACAACACACTGCCCAGTCTGCAGGTGACCTTGCAGATGGAGATTCCTCATAAGCATAGAACTGACATGGCAGGTATTGAGACATGTAGGCCAGCACACTGTTAAACCAACATTACTCCAAATGCAGTATAGTAGCACTTAAAGTCTGCAGTCAGTTCAGGAACATCCCCCTCCTGTGTGTTGCTTTGTTTCCACATTGTATGTTGTTAGAGGTAAATCCACAATCTATCTTAGATGCTGTTTGCCAAACAACCGATTTAGTTCCTGCTCACAGTGAATGAAAAGGACCAACACCAACATGATGCTCCTAGATATTGGAGTGTGTTTCCATGCAATTGGCTATGGGAATGTTACCACATCTGTTACACATGCAATCAGCTAGTGGAGGGCTGCAATTCATGCAGAGGCCATCAGCTGATCATGAGCTTCACTTAAAATACATATGCTGCTGCCAAGCAAAACAGGTAAAGGTCTTCACATCCACCAGAGTGGGAGTGGGAGAGCCAAACAGAGGCAAGGATGGGTGGGACAGTAATACCTAACCATGTTTGCGTCACACACCTACCAGCACAGGGTATCAACCCCCTGATGACTATGTAGTTTTATCACAGTTCTATGCAGTTATTGGATGTGCCACATTAGTTACCTGTTGTGGGGCCCTCAAAACATATATGTGATGGTGCGTGACATCTGCAACAGGGATATGGTAGCTATATGGTAGGCGATGTACACGTGCCTATCTGCATGAAGAGATGTCACCGTCAACACAGCCATACTCTCACAGGGGCGCACACACATTGACACACTGAGCAGGACCAGGATTAAAACTCATCAGTAGTGGGATTGCCACAACACATCACTGTGCAGGTACCACATGCACCAAACAGGTCATATGGAGGTTGTATGGGCAAAGGGTATAAGGAGGTGTCTGACATTAGACAGCATGCTTCAGTATGCCAATGGCAGTTGTAGTGAGTGTGGGTGTGAACATATAAACCATACAGCACACAAAAAAACACACAGGGTGCCAGTACTGGCATGCATGGGTTCATGTCTGCATGGGTATGTGGTGGTCAACTTTGCCAGATTGCTATACAAGGCTAGGCGATGGGTATACCTTGGCATCAGGCCACATGAGAATGGTCTGCATTGTGGCTCAGGGATGTGGTGTCTGCATTTGCCCACACAGGTGAGTATTGTATCCCCCATCCAGTCACCTGGGTGACTATTGTGTGTGGCCAATGCTGTGCATGGCTTGCCATGTATGCGTTCCTTAGTCCATGACATGGACGGTGTCTGGGATGTGCACACCTCCCACATGCATGTACAGTGACATGTGGAACTTTACCTGGGGTGTCTGGCCCATGTGAACACAGACTATCATCATATGTGCCAGTCTTGTCCACCTGTGGCAGGAACTGGTAATGGGCAGCAGGTTTACCCTGCACCTACATTGATAGCATGTTAACGGCATTCCCTGGTGTCAATGGCATCTGTCCATACAGGGCATGTTGTTAGGCATGGTATGTTCTTTGTGGGTCACATGTGATGGCACCACAAGTGTTACAAGTGTCCATTGGGGAACATGGGGAAGGTGCACTGTCTGCATGTACGTGCATATTGGTTAGATGGACAGGGTGCTGAGCCCTCTGTAGCCCACTGCTATCACTCTATAGTTACTATCAGTGGCCAATATGCTGTGTACTACCCACATATTGGCTGTTGCCTAGGCATGTGTGTGTATATAAGACATGGGTTGAGAGTATGCTCTGGGTAATATTGGGGTTGGTAACTGTGATTGCCTAGCCTTGATATCACATGTATGGGTATGGCTTTGCACCCCAGCCTCCCAGCTATTTCACATCTCATGGTGGACATTGCGATATATAGTAGGGCTACCATATAACAATTATGCAAAAGCCACTTCACATTGGCCACAAGTGTCACACACTTATAACCACCTCCACACAGAACACGAGTTACAAACACACACACACCTGTTATGTCTGCGAGTAGAACCCCTACCTAACTAGTTTATTACACTACAGCACTATGCAGTTATAGTACTAGCCATGGAAATTAGTGGAGTACTCCTTCCCCAAAGGTGAATATCACATTGGAAGACATCAGCAGGATTGCCAAAGTAGGACATTCTAATTGTAATGAGTGTGACTAGCCTTAAATGCATTTCTCCCTACACAGACAGTGACACACACACAAAACATCCACAACTGCCATGTGTGGGTATAGAACCCATAACAGAAGTCTATATCACACTACAACATGGAGCTGTTATAGGACGCAGCACGGGGATAACTGGAGAGCTCCTTCCCAAAATGTGTATTTCACAATGAATGACATTAGGAGGATTGCCAAAGTAGGACATTCAAATTGTAGTGAGTGTGACTAGTCTAAAATGCATTGCTCCCTACACAGAAAGTGACGCACACACAAAACATCCACAACAGACATGTGTGGGTATAGAACCCATAACAGAGGTCAATATGACACTACAGCATGGAGCTGTTATAGGACACACCATGGGGATTACTGCCAAGCTCCTTTCCCAAAGGTGTATTTCACAATGAATGACATCAGCAGGATTGCCAAAGTTGGATATTCAAATTGTAGTGAGTGTGACTTGCCTAAAATTCATTGCTCCATACACAGAGATTGAAACACACACAAAACATCTAGAACTGCCATGGGTGGGGATGGAACCCTACCAGAGTTCTAAATCACACTATAGCAATATACAGTTATGGTACATGCTAGGGATATTACTGGGCTACAACCTTCCCAGAGGTGTATTTCTAGGTGAGTGACATCAGCAGCCTTGCCTAATTTGATCATATGACTTATAGGGAGTGTGAGTACCCTAAAACCATTGCTCTCTACACAGACAGACACACTTGCCATATCTAAGAGTAGAACACCTACTTAACTACTTTACCACACTACAGCAGTATGCAGTTACAAGATGCGCTACAGAAATTACTGGGCTACAACTTTCCCTGAGGTGCATTTCTAGGTGGATGTCTTCAGCAGACTTGCCAAAGTTGAGTATATGAATTATAGGGAGTGTGAGTACCCTAAAAAGCATTACTTTCTACACAGGCAGACAGACACACACACACTAGTCATCTCTGGTAGAAGAACACCTCTCTAACTACTTTATCACACTACAGCAGTACACAGTTACAGGACGCTCTATGGAGATTACTGGGCTACAACCTTCCCAGAGGTGTATTTTTAGGTGGATGACATCAGTAGCCTTGCCAAAATTGAGTATATGAATTGTAGGGAGTGTGAGTACCCTAAAAAGCATTGCTTTTTACACAGACAGACACACACAAACACACACTTACCATGTCTGGGATTAGAACACCTACCTAACAACTTTATCACACTACAGCAATACACAGTCACAAGACGAGCTATGGAGATTATTGGGTTCCTACCATCCCAGAAGTGTATTTCTAGGTGGATGACATCAGAAGCCTTGCCAAAGTTGAACATTTCAATTGTTGGTAGTGCAAATACCCTAAAAAGCATTGCTATCTATACAGTCAGACAGGCAAACAAACACAGACACTCACACAGTTGTCAAGTCTGGGATTAGAATGCCTACCTAACTAGTTTATCACACTACAGCAGTATACAGTTATGGAATGTGACATGGAGATTACTGGGCTACATCTCTCCCAAAGGTGTATTTCACATTGGATGACATCAGCAGGCTTGTCATAGTAGGGATATGGGGAGGGCAGTGTGTGTGCATGGGCCATAACCCATTCATCTAGGGGTTGACACAACACATGCCGACACACACAGGGTCATATTTCACAAGTACGTGCATACAGCTGCTAGATGACTACTTCCTTGTACAGTCATGCTGCAAAGCTGACACTTGCACCACATGTTGACAGATACTGGTGGCTTGTATCTGCAGTGAGTGACATCTGCACCTCATGTGTTTGCGGCCCTTTGGCTGTGTGCTGGGTGAAACAGGCCTGGATGGCTGCTTGTCACAGTCACCCTGTTCCACACATCTATGTCTGTCTACCTTTGGCTTATTATAGTGTGTTGTCAATTACATATATGTCTGTATTCTGTGCGCAAGACATGAGTGGTGCATACTGACGAGTGTCTGCACTAACAACTGCGACTGCCATATATGTCTGGTCCCCTGGTGTTTGAAGACATGGTCTTCATGTGTTTCAGTGTGTGAGCATGCCCAGTATGGCCATCTGTATTGCATGTGTGGATCGAGTCCAGGTAGTTCATACTGCAGTGCTGACCATTATGTTGTACACTGACAGGTAGCATGCTGTTTCTACAGGGTATCCAGCGGCCATTTTGTAGTGACTGTTACTACATTTTTGCATAGCAGGGGGGCATACCTGACTGTTAATTCATTTCTACACAGGATTGGGGGGCACACCTGACTGTTACTATATTTCCACATAGGATATTTTGAATTTCTGGTTAAAGGCTTACAGTGCCTGCATATTTGAACTGCTTCTTACTGAAATTGGTACACCTTCTTTGCTGTAGCATAGACTAGATCCAGGTCTTCTGGATCTAGCTTTGTTTGTATAACTTGAGCACTAATCCAGGCATTCTTTAAAGTATTCAATTGTACTTATTACTGCTTGGTAGTAACTTGATTAAAGTGTAGCTATCATTCTAAGTCTTTTGGATTAAGCACTTGGGCTTCAGACCAGTTGTTTTACATTAGGAAGGATTGTGGCCTGCACTGTGGTGGCAGGACAGGTAGCTTACATCCTTCTAAGTTGGGAACTGCTGATTGAGGGCTCAGTGTCTGTTATTCTGAAAGTGTATTAGTTCTGGTTTAAGCACTTGGGCTTCAGGCCAGTTATTTTACATTAAGAAGGCTCGTGGTCTGCACTCTTCTGGGAGGAGAAGCTGGACTCTGCCCTTCTGAGCTGGGAATTTCTGGTTAAAGGCTTATAGTGCCTGCATATTTGAACTGTTTCTTACTGAAATTGGGACACCTTGTTTGCTGTAGCATAGACTAGATCCAGGCCTGCTGAATCTAGCTTTGTTTGTATGCGTGTTGTTTGTTTGCTTGTTATTTCCCTGAAATGCTAATTCCACCTAAAACGTGGCTTTTCAGCGCTTCTGTGGATACCTAGTGATATCTGCATTGCTTACTGTACTTATTTCCTTGTTTCACTTGAAAGAAAATTACTGTTTGCCATTTTTGCATTTAAGTTACCTGTAACACATTGCATTTAAGTTACCTGGCACTTGCTCACTAAGTCAGCACTAAAAAATTAAAAGCACTACACCCTCACAAACTCCCCTTGAGTACCTTGTTCCCCATTGGCCCTTTTTTTCAATTATAAAGGAATTCTCAATACTATTCTAGCATGTCCAAAGGTCAGTTGGCAATCTCCTGTCCAGTCCAGCAGGTGAATCTGGGTATCCTGAGGCAATGTTACAACTGCCTCATGTACACAGACAACCCTCTCCTCCTCCCAACAAATTCCAACACATGTGAGAGATGCAGCCATATAGCCAAACTGGAGGCTAAGCTCTCTCAACTCAGTACTGGCATAACCAGTCAGGAGGAGAAGGAAACCACACTCACTACAATTCCAGTCTCACATGGACCTACCACGATAGCAAACCAAACACATAATCACACAAAAACATACTCGGAGGCTCTAAATAAAGATCTGCCTAAGCAGCAGAGACCTCCAAAGCAGACACCTAAGCAAATGCTACCCCAAAACAAAACACGTGCAACACATATCACACAAAGCAAGTGTGCCGAACAGTACCAGCCCTTAAGGCTAAACAACACACCCGATACACTTGTAATAGGTGACTGTATCGTCAGGCACACTGACGTCATGCTTACCAGGCTGAACAAGAGAAGGTCACGGTGAGCTGCCTGTCGGGCGCTAGGATCCGGCACATAACACACGCACTCAGGTCACTCCAAGGCAAGTACAAACATGACTCAGTCATTGCCCATGCTAGTGTGAATGACCTGAGACGTACTTCCGTGGACTACATGAAAAGGGACATAGAGGAGCTCTCTGAGCATGTAGCCCAGGCCAGTATGACCCTGACCTTGAGTAGCATCTTACCCTCACCAAGAATGATGCCACAATATGAAGACAAGATGATCAATTTCAACAATTGGCTTAAGTATTGGTGTCATTCAAAGGGGATCCAATGCCTGTCAGCCTGGGATAACATGCTCGAGAAGCCACGATGCTTCGCTAGGGACAGCTTGCACCTGTCACCCCTGGGCTTTCAGATATTGGCAAAGGCTCTTGCTACCCCATAGTGCCTTTTTTAGGCAAGGCTCAAAAGACAAACCCACCACCACAGGTATCACAAGGGATAAGAAACTAAGAGTAATGCTACTCAACGCCAGAAGTCTAAACCTCAAGATGCACACACTCGAAACTCTCCTTAGCATGGAGAACATCGATATCTGTGCAGTAACAGAAACCTGGTTCAAGGCTCCTGAGAGCACCCCAGCACTACCAGGTTATACCTCATACCATGCTTTTTGGCCCCAAAACTTGGACTGAACCACAAAAGGAGGGGGAGTAATAATATTCGTCAAAGATACCCACACCTCCAGGTTGGTGGCACAGCACGAAGCATCAGAGACTATCCATGTGCAACAAACAGTGGGTAAAAATGCCTTCCAGTTTACAGCTTGCTACAGACCACCCTCCCAAACCCAGTAACCCCACTTGGCCTTCCTGAGAACACTGGAAAATATGAAGGTCTCTCCAAACACCATTATAATGGGCGACTTCAACTACCCAAACATAGACTGGGAGCATTACTCTAGCTCCAACACCCTAGCCCAAAGGTTCCTAGAATTTATAAACTCAAATGCTATGGAACAACTTGTTACCACTCCCACAAGAGGGGAAAAATTACTGGACCTGATCATCACCAACATGGGGACTCTATGCCCCAGACCAGAAGTGTATCCCTCACTGGTAAAATCAGACCATAAACTAATCTCCCTGGATATTCACATCCCGACCCCACCCCCTGCCCAGAATACCACAGTGAAAAACTTCTCTAAAGCAAATTTTACACTCCTCAAAACTGAGGTGGAATCCTTCAAAGCCCCTGGGCCTATGGAAAATACGGCCCAGAAAGCAGAATCCTTTTTAAACGCATTCTATGAACACCTTCAGGAATGCATGGATCATGCAATCCCAAATAAAACCAAGACCCAATCCTCCAAAGGGAGACATCCTGTCTGGTGGACCCCAGCCATAAACAAACTATACAATAGAAGGAGGAAGCTACTACATGATAGAGCAACATCCCAAAAAGGGAAGACATCTCTGATCAGTATTAGCAAAAACTACGGGCACTCATAAAATCGTCTAAAGCCAGCTTCGAGAGAAAAATTGCACAGGACACTAAGGATAATCACAAGGCTTTCTTTGGTTATGTTAGGAACCTGGGTGGGAATTCCCAGATATGCTCAGAATTAGTCCAAAATGACAAAAAATACACAGGACCTACAGACATTGCCAACATCCTAGCTGACAGATTCAGCGCAAACTCCCCCCCCCCCACCAAAAGAGTGAATATCTATCCCAGCAGAGTGCTGCCCGCCTGACATCTCAGATGCTCAGGTAAGAGTCACCCTCTACAAAGCAAAAAACACAGCATCAATGGGACCAGACGGTGTCCCAGGCTGTGTCCTACATGAACTCCAAGAAGAGCTAAACCCAAACATAAAACCACTGTTCAATCTCAGCCTTACTACAGGATATGTACCCAAAGAGTGGTGTACAGCAACAGTGGTCCCTCTCCACAAAGGCGGTGCCTCAATGCATCCTGGAAACTATCACCCCATAAGCCTGATTAGCTTGGTCTGCAAAGCTATGGAAAGGATCATCATGGACCTCATAAATAAAGATATTGGGGACCTACAGACACGGATCCTACCCAGTTCAGCTTTGTTAAGGGCAGATCCTGCCTCTTAAACCTGGTCAATTTCTTTGAAACAGTCACCAAGGCCATTGACGAGGGGAAGGTGGTCCACACAGCCTACCTGGACCTCGCTAAAGCCTTTGATACAATACTGCACTCGGGCATTATAGATAAGCTCACCAGCTTAAATATAAACCCCTATGTCACTAGATGGGTTGCAAACTGGCTCAAGGACAGAACCCACATGGTTAGAATTGCTGGAGCCATATCAGACTCCAAATCAGTTACAAGTGGCATCCCACAAGGCTCAGTCCTGGGACCTCTCTTGTTCGGTATATATTTTTCGGAGGTACAGGCAAACACGGAAGGACTGTGGCTGACCAAGTTCACAGATGACTGCAAACTGGGCACCATAATCGACTCTCCAGCTGACACATGCATCCTCCAAAAGGTCCTCATAGAAACAGACAACTGGTGCCAGAGCCATGGCCTCAAGCTAAACGCCAAAAAGCGTATAGTCATCCCCTTTGGCAAAAACAAAGTGCCCACAAATTACCACATAGGTGGTAATCCATTAAGTACAGAAGAAGTAATTAGGGACCTGGGGACCCAAGTTGATAGCAATCTCTTATTTGACAACCACGTGGCCAAAGTGGTTAGAAAAACATTTTATATAGCCCACCTAATCATGAAGAGATTCATATCTAGATCAGGGGAGGTCATCGTGCCTCTTTACTCATCCCTCATCAGGCCCATAATTGAGTACAGTGCCCCTTTTGGGATGTACCTTACCAGACACCTGCAGCACCTAGAAAGACCCCAAAAGTACCTCACCAAGAGGATCAAAGGGCTCAAACAAATGCCATATGCTGCCCGGTTAAAGAAATTCCAGCTCTATTCAGTGGCATACTGCCTGCTCAGAGGCGATCTGTGCCTGACGTATAAAGCCATGTCCAACCCAGAATTAATGGACATGCTGCACCTCAGAAAATCCAAATCCCATCGAGCTACGCGCCCGAGAGACTTGAACCTCAGCACTGAAATAAATAGGGCATGCTGGAGGGACAGATTCATAACCCAAATTCTCCCTTCACTCTGGAATAAAATCCCAGTCCAGGTTAGGCAGGGTCCCTCATTGACTCTCTTCAAGAGGAATCTTGATGAGTGGATGGGAGATCATAGGTTTACCCCGGGTATCACTTCTGTGTCACTGTTAGACAGAGGCACAGTATACTAACCTCGAAAAAGGGCATAGCAAAATTAATTTAAAATGGGTGGCGAAAGCCAAACACACTCTGGCTATGCTTATAAATGCCCTAGGACAGATAGCCTAGTATGAACCTATGAACCTATGAAGCTATGATAGTGGGGCACACCTGACTATTTCTACATTTCTACACAGGATTGGGGGGACACACCTGACTGTTACTATATTTCTTCGTAGGATGGGGGGGGGAACACCTGACTATTTCTACAGTTCTACACAGGATTGGGGGGGCACACCTTACTGTTACTATAGTTCTGCATAGAATGAGTGGGCACACCTGACACCTGTACACATTTGCTAGGACTGTACTAGTATGTCAGGTACTCCATTTCAGTCTGCAGTCTTACTTATCATGCTGGCTAGAGACATACCAGTGTACTACAGATCTTAGCTTTTAATTACCTACATATTAGTTTTTGACATCCTACCCTTCAGAACTGACTTCCAACTGCCTAACCTGCTGTAGTCTGTCGGTGTAGGCCAGGGGGGGAGGTTACCCACAGGCCTCATTCAGAGGCCATAGTACAGCCTATGTTTGTGTTTGTCTACACCTGTCCTGCTGGCTGTGACTGTTGTTGGTTGTGTGAGCCCCCCCCCGACTGGAATGTGTGAGTCACTTACCTTGTGGGTGTCCCAGTATTGAGGATGGTGCAGCAGGGCTGCCTATGTTGGATGCATATTGTACACTCTCTACACATGGTTAGGCACAGGTAGTGTAATGTTTGGCATACCTTATACTCTATGTGAGAGTCAGAGAGAGGTGTTATTCCCTGGGTCCCTCCTGTGTCAGTGTATGTGCTATGCGTTGCCTCTTTGCCAAGGCTAGGGCATACTAGGCGTGCTTTCTTCTGTCTATTGGGGCAGGCTCAGATTGTTCCTTCTCTGAGTCACTCTCTGCCTGTGCAGGCCTTGGCAATAGTGGGGGGCTGTGTGGCCCTGCCCCATGCTGTTCCTGCTGCAGCTGTTTCCGCAGGATCATATTGTGTAGCATGGCACATGCAAGGATGATTTGGGGACATGTAGCTGGTGAGCACTGCAAGGCTCCTCCAGATGTGTCTAGGCACTGGAACCGTGACTTGAGCATCCCAAACACATGCTCTACTATAATTCCGATCTGTGTGTGTGCCTCATTATGGAGTTCTTGTTTGGGTATGTGTGCATTTCTGATGGGTGTCATCAGCCACGGCTCCAGTGCTATCCAGCATCTCCCACTAGTTGACCATGAGGGATGTCCCCATTGGCAAATCTCTGGAACAGCTGTGTCAGATGCCAGATGTGGGAATCGTGATAGCTTCCAGGGCAGCCAGCACCCACTTTCATTATTATGACCTGGGCATCGCACACGACCTGGCAGTTGATGGAGGCGAAGCCCTTGCGGTTGATGTAGACCCTACCCCGCTCACCGGGTGGTGCTTTGATGCATATGTGCGTGCAGTCTATAGCACCCACTATCTCAGGGTGTTCTGCTATTTGGTGGAACAGTTGCATATTGCTGGCCAACGCCTCATGGGTGTTGGGGAAATATATGTGCTCACCAATATGTGCTGGCTTGGCATCCAGGAACTGTTGGAGTACCCTGGATGCTGATGCCTGTGAAATCCCCATCATATCCCCAGTTGGCCTTTGGAAGGTACCTGTAGCTAGTATTCTTAAGCCTACACATACA
Organism: Protopterus annectens; assembly: GCF_019279795.1. Classification (NCBI taxonomy): domain Eukaryota; kingdom Metazoa; phylum Chordata; order Ceratodontiformes; family Protopteridae; genus Protopterus; species Protopterus annectens. The sequence goes on along the minus strand of NC_056731.1, from coordinate 1,014,454,563 downwards.
TTGGTATCCACTGGGATGGGTTCCCCTCTGTTAGTTCTGTGTGTCAGGCGTGGCCGGCATAGCTCAACATTTTGCTGTAGAAGGTCCCTGTCACCCTATCACCCTCCACTATCTCCAGCTCATGTAGCACCTGGTAGGTTACCCTGGGTCTGTACACTGTTCTCCATCTCCTTACTGTGGATTGGTCAACAGCATTCACATCTTCACCGCCCTCAGCCACTACCACAAGTTGTATGATAGCTATTGCAGCCCCTATCATTTTCTGCTCTGAGTGTTAAATGTTCCCTGCTTGTTTACACCAGTGGTGTAGAGTGTGGGAAAAACCAGAGGGAAAGGTGTTTGCTTAGTTTATAGTGGTGTGCTGGGCTGGGCTGGCCTGCTGCCTGTGTAATTGGCTGATTCTGATACATTTCACCTGCCAGCTAAGCTTGTTCTCCTTGATTACCTTCCTACTGCTGTTTTCCCTTCCCATTGCATTCCTGTTTAAGTGCGTCTGCTCGCCATGCAAACACATGCTCAAATGTGCACACTGATGCTATTTCCTGATTTAACTTCTTTTTTCTTCCTGTAAAACCCGGTGCGTGATGTGCACACCCACTTAAGCTTTGTAAAAGTGTGGTAGGCAGGTTTAGACACATCCCCTAGCTTAGCTGTGCTAAGCTAAGCTAGGAGTAAACCCGAGCCACAGGGCTCAAATCTACTTACAGTATGCCTGACACCCCCCCACATAATGTTACTTAACTCCTAGGCTTGCACCAAGCTATTCCTGCTCTTACACTGTTGGGACCTGACTCACATGTTGGGGAAAACTGAGATTCACTATCATTCCCCTCATTTGCATAGGATTCCCTGCTGATGCATAGTTACATGTCTCACACTGAGCCTCCCCCCTTAGCAACCACTACTCACTGGCCATGTTGTCTTCTGCCTGACATTGACTTTCATGGCAGAATACTGATTTTAGTTAGAATGCTTAATTTAGGTTTATTTTGTTATTTTCTCCCGATCCCGTTTGCGCGCCGCTGCCCTATGCTTAAACAGCCAAGATCGGCTGAAAAAAATAAAAGTTGATTTTTTTTTTATTTTTATTTTTTGTTTGCAATGCCAATGGCCTTATAACTAGCCATTGGCATGCTTCCTCAATAATATGATTTCTGGAAATCAACTGTTCTTAAAAACTTTGTATCATTGTCCTATACATCCCCCTGAAAATAACATACCAATATTTGAAGATATCTTTCCTTGAATTTCCCATTTTGTAAAAAATGAAACAATTTTCTTAGGCGACGTGAACAGTGATTGGGATTCCACTTTCTCCAAACAATCACCCTCCAGCATAAATCTGTTTCACTTCACATAACTAATCTTTACCACTGCTAAGTACAACAGCAAAACAAATGAAGGTTTTATCTTAGACTGGATTCTTGTATCAGACCCCTCCAAGTACATAACTTCTGGCACCATGTCCAATTCCATTAGTGACCACCTCCCTGTCTATGCTATCCAAACTTGTTCATCCTCCCCTAAAATCCACAATATCAAACTTGTCCAAAACCTATCAAAATGTACCCCCCCCCACATTGGATAGCATTAAATGGAATACTCTTAAATACATCCATTGGATAATTCTCTGCTCTACTTTAATAACTCCTTTCCAAAAATCTTGGATAGTGTAGCTCCTACCAGAACCAAAAGAATCAAAACCAACCATGCCCTCTGGTTAACAAAAGCCACCAAAGAAATAATGCCTAATAGGGGCAAAGTATGGAAACTCTGTCTGAAATCTAAAAATCCTTCTGACATCATTCATTACAAACAGCTCTGAAACTAAGGTAAAAAAAAACTCATCTCTAAAGACAAACAGCAGTACTTCTGGAATCAGCAAACAAATAGAAAAAAACAACTCCAAAATGTTCTGGTCTCCCACCAATAACCTCCTAAACCCCAGCACCAAATCCAGTACCTGTGCACACCCCAACATGCCTCCTGAACAGGTAGCCAGCATCTTTAACTCTTACTTTAGTGATACTATTGCTAACATTACTGCTACTTTTTCTTTACCTCTCCCAAATAATACAGTTTCTACTTCCTCCTCTCCTCCTCTCTTGCAACACACGTTACCTCAGAATCTTCCCAATAACTCATCTCCTTTATATCATCCCTCTCTAAGCTTCAACACCCCCCTCCAAACTGCACACATCAATCTTCCCAGCCAGAATTTGATCTATCACCCATCCCTATCTCCTACATCAAAAATTTCCTTCTGAATTTAAACCCCTTTTCAAATTCACCCGATAAAATTCCTGCCAAATTTCTTAAAATCACTGCTAACTTCAATAGCCTATCCCATTAGCATTCTTGTCCTCCCCGTGGTCGAGTGACATTAAAGACATGCAGGTAAGTGCATGCGTGAATGGGTGTGCCTTCTTTGAAGGTTGAGCTTCGGGTTGGCAATGCGGCACTGTAAAAATCTACTGTCAATCATTAGCGGACGGGAGTTCCGCTGTGGCGACCCCTAACCGGGAAAAGCTAAAAGATTTTTTACCAGATCTATCCAAGAATTCTATGTTCCTTGCCTCTGGAACAAAGCAATTATCCTACCACTTCATAAAGGTGGACCATCAACCGATATTTCTAATTTCTGACCCATTGCTATACTCTTCCCCATCTCTAAAATCCTTGAAAATATGTGCAAAATCAACTCTTACACTACCTTTTAAACAACAAATTCCTCTCCCCAACTCAGCATGGGTTCTGCCCAGGTCACAGCACATTCCTTGCACTGATATCCTTCTTAGACATGGTCAATGAAGCCCAAGACTCAGGACACATTGCATGAGCCCTTTTCTTGGACCTGTTGAAAGCATTCAATACCATCACTCAGTCTATCCTCCTCTCCCAGCTCTCCAGTATAAGACTACCCCCCCCAAGTCACTTGTTTCAAAAGCTATCTCTCCAACAGACAGCATTATGTCAGACGGCATAATTTTATTTTCCATTACCTTCACAACCCTACAGGTGTACCCCAAGGCTTAGTTTTAGGACCTGTTCTGTTTAACATGTTTATCAACAATCTCCACCAAGCTATCTCACATGGCTCCCTAGTCCAGTGTGTCATTGACTCCACTGTAGTCTTTTCTGCTGCTAACACAAATATATCACAGCAAACTACCCAAGCAGCATTTTCCACTGTGGAAACTTGGCTTCACAAAAATCACCTTTCTTTAAATGCAAAAAAAAAAAAAAAAAAACTAAACTTTTGATCTTTACTCCCAAGAGAAATATACCTATCATTAAAGTTGACCTCAATATATGCTCCCTTAACTCTACCACAATTGAGCTAGTAACTCAGACTAAATTGTTACATACATACATACATACATACATACATGCAAATATTTCAAGCAAGGGCATTAATGCCTTTCTAGTTTGCCTGTTTTCCAAAACACTTGTACCCATAATAAGTATCCAGGCTGTTCTTAAAATATCTAAACTAGTACTTGCTTTAATGAAATTTGATAGTCTGTTTCATGCATCAGCTACTCTGTCAGAGAACCAATTAGTTCACTTCTCATTCCTATAGAATCTTCTACATAGATTGTCTGATGATTCTCTAGTACTTTTTGTTAACCCCAAACATTCCCAAGATCTCCTCTTAGATATCTATAAAAGACACTTTACAAATTCAAATATTTTAGAAGTTCAGATATTTTACAAGTTCAGATATTTTAGTCTTTCATAATAACATAAATTTTCACATCCATGGATACCCTTGGTATATTTCCGTTGTACTCTTTCCAGTTTACTCATGCTTGTTTTCTTATAGGGTTTCCATATTGTTATTCCATATTCAAGTTTAGGTCTAATGAAGCTAATAAACAATGACTTCATTATTTTTGATTTCCTAAACTTTATGAATCTTTTTATACAACCTATAGTTATATGACTATCATTAACCAATCGGTTGATATGATTAGAAAAACTCATAGCTGAATCTACCCATTTACCCAGTCCTTAAATAAGTCTACAGATTCAATCACTGTGTGCTGTATTAAATATTCACCTTTCAATTTATGTCTACCAAATCTCATATGCATAGTTTTTGATGTATTTATCAGCATATTATTATTCTGTGCACAAATGGTCGATTTAGTCAAGTTATTTTGCAGACATGCCTTATCTGTAACACATGTACTCAGTTTTCCCAATTTCAGGGCATCTGCATATAGACTGTAGAACACCTCAGATGCAAAGTTTAGGTCTGAAAGATACAATCTAAACAAGTAAGCGCCTAGGACAGAGCCCTGAAGGACACCCTGACTATAACCAAGGATTTTGCCTGTCCAGTTGGTGTATGATACTTGCCACGTCTTATTTGTAAGCCATGCAGCTATCCATCTTATCAGGAGTACAACAATACCTAGTTGTACTAATTTATTGATCAGTGCTATGTGTATGACCCTGTCAAATGCTGAAGTTAAATCTATATAAATTACATCACAGCACAATTTTTCATTCATAGCTGTTATTATATTGTTATAGAACATCATGTTATAGGTGGTAATAGAGCTGTTTTCAACATATGCATGCTGATACATGGTTTCAAGTCCCAACCTATCCAGTTCTGACAATAACTTATCCAGTATTACCTTCTTCATTATTTTTCCACAACATGAAAGTAGACTTAAGGGTCTAGATTACTCTGAGTTTGTCCTATTTCCCTTTCCCTTAAAAGTAGGTTTAATAAGCACGTCTCCAATCTTGAGGACTCTCCCCATATTTATATGATGTAGTGAACGATAGATATAATGGTACACTAAGTTCCTGCTGAAGTGCTCTCAGGTCATTGTTACTAATTCTGTCTCCTCCCTGTTCTTTGTCTGAATCCAGTGTGTGCAATTCTTTTTCAATATAATCTAATTTGATTCGGGGTCTATGTTAGATAGTCTAAGTTCCATAACTCCGAACACATAATGGTCAAACCATTATGTTCGAAGTTACAGAACTTCAACTATGTAAAAAAAAAAAAAAAAAACTATGCAACGGACAAAACAATAACTAGTTGTAAGCAGGAGGGCAGCTGCACTCCCACACCCCCTGCTACTTAAATATACTAACTCCGAGATTGCACCACATTGAAGTGAATAAAACCTCTGCTTATGGAGATTTCCATTTAAACACTCAAACTTTTACAAATTCGAACTTATGGTCTCAACCATATGTGGTTCGAACTTGTAAAAGTTTGACAATGTGATAGGAACCCTTTGATTCCAGTATCTGGGGTTACCTGGATGTCACTAGGACAACTTACTACCCCTTTTGTGGAGCCAACTTTTTTGCATAAGATTTTGTAAATATATCTATAATCTTTTGTGTCTGAGAATAAATTTTTTGATCTGCACACTGTTTATCAAACTGTGTGTCTTTACTCCTTCCACATTTTATATATCTATAAAAAGGTTTCCGATTATGCTCAATATCTTTATATAAATTTTCTTCAATTTTTTCTTGATTTTGTCTCACACTATGCTTAATCTATTTGTCCAACTTGTTTATTTCAGTTTTCAAAGTTGTAGTTCAACCTCTGTTCAATTTCTTATATTTTTTTGTCTCTCACCTAATCTTGTCCTTATAGAAATATATCCACCTGATGTTGTACGACTAGATCCTGATGTTAATTTTTTTTTTTTTTTTTTTGGACTCAAACAATTTCTCTTTCAAAACTTTCCACATTCCATCTGCAGTTTTTCCACTGAACACCTCACTCCAGTTAGTTTTACATAGTGACTGTTTTGCTTCCATATAATCTATAATTAACTTTCTGTGCATTGGCTTAGATTTCAGTTTGCCAGAACTATCTAGCAACAAATTAACTTTTATAACCCCATGATCACTGCACATCAATGCAGGTAAAACTTGAAGTTACAGTAATTTCTTTGCGATCACAATGTGTAGTATGTTCTGTCTCCCGGTAGGTTTTTTTACAATCTGAAGCAATTGTTGTTCCTGAATATTCGCTATGAATAATTTCTTTACTAATGTTGTAGAATCAATGTTATTCCAGTCTGTTTCTGGTAAATTTAAGTCCTTAGCTAATATTATTCTTCTCTCCTGTGTTTCATGCAAGAAATGTATGAATTCCTCTACGTCGTCTCCACTTGACTTTGCTGACTCTATACACTCCAGCAATTGTTTTGCATTTCAGGGATGCCTTTATTGTCACAGTTACACAGTCTATAGTGTTGGTGTTATCACTGAAAATGTAATAATCACAGATCTCATAGCTATCTTTAATCCCTATCATTCTTTTATTAGAATGTCTGTTACAGTAAAAACATGTATACATTGACAGAACTGGTTTCCAGTCATTGTTCTTCAATCATGTTTCACAAACAATTGTTAGGGGAAATAATTGATGAAAACCTTAAATTCAAGCTGCACATCCAAAATAGCATAAGTAAGACTCATAAAAAACATGGAGAACTCTACAGACATAATAGGATCCTCTCCCTACCAACCTAAAAAGTATTAACAGTATCTTACCTGTTACCCTCTCTAACCTACAGCCCACCTTTACTAACCAACCTGTCTTCCTTGAAAGCAAAATTAGAAACATACTATAATAAGATTGCTAAATTTGCTACAGTCACCATTCTACTCATCACTGTATTGCCTTAAAACATTTAAAATGGCTTGAATTCCCCACTATTACTCCTTCAGCTCATAACTACACATAAATTAATCAATAAACCACAAGACTGCCCTGCCCTTAGCTCCCTAATTACCCATTACAACCCAATAAGGCCTCTGCGATATGAACATTAGCATCTTCTTCAAATTCATAAACTCAGATTACCTGCAGGTGAGTTATTATACTATTGGAATACTGCCAGAATATGGAACAACCTACCTGCATTTAGTCACATACAAGTAAGCCTTTCAAACTTCAGAAGTGCACTATACAATCATCTCCTCTCCAACTGGACATGCAACTGTTCAAAAGCTTTCTCTGCCATTACTTATTTCTACCAACCAAACATAAATCTGTCTAGTTCCTGCTCCAACTATTATTTTCTTGATAATTCCTAATGAACTTTTAGCTACTTAAATATTCTTATTACTTTCTCTTAATTCCCTAACAGCTTTTCCCCCTCTTCTCTCCCTTCTTCTGTTTTCCTTCTACTTCTATTTTTTTCCATCTCTTCCATCCTTTTCTTTTTCTTTTTTTCTACTGTCCATCCTACTTACTTTTCTTATCCCATCTATCTTGTTCCTCTTTTCCTTTTTTCTTTCCACTTTACCTCTCCCTCTTATGTCTTTCTCTCTGCACATATGTTTTATTGTTTATTCTATGTAACACCTGAATTTCTATGCATTCTTTGGTACTCATAACTGTATAACATTGAACTGTTTTGTTTTTCCCTAGTATTGTGCCATGTTATTATTCCCTGTACTATGAATATGTTTAATTTTGCTGTCAGTATAATGTTTTATCAGCTTTATCTATTTTACATAACTACTTTTTAGAATCATTTTTGATCATTTATTTTATGTAATATTCATCTTTTGAAATTGTTTGACACTTTTTTGGAAACTTTCTTCTGGATTCAGCAAGCCCTGCACGGTGTGCAGGAATAGTGCAGGAGTGCCAGTAGACAATATGTCTGCTGTGCGATCCAGGAATAAGCTGCAGGGGTGTGCACAAGTGCTCCTGCACTATACCTGCATGGATACAGCTACTGTATGCAACTTACCCCATTTGCAGATGAAAACCAAGTACATTTCTGCGAACTACAAAATGGAGCCATGACAGCTCCAAATAAAGTGAGTATATTATGGGAAACCATGCATGCCAATGGCCAAATATATGGCATTTGGCATGCAAAACAGTTTCAAAAATAAAAAAAAAATAACTTATTTTTTAGCCTATTTTGGCTGTTTAAGCATAGGGCAGCAGCACGCAAATGGGATCAGGCTGAAAATATAAAAAAATAACCTGAAATAAGCATTCTAACCAAAATCACTATTTTGCCATTATACTCAATGGCAGGCAGAAGACAACATGACCAATGAATAGTGGTTGCTAAGGGGGAGGCTCAGTGTGGGACCTGTAACTATGCATTAGCAGGCAATCCTATGCAAATGAGGGGAATAATACTGAATCCCAGATTTCCCCTCAATGCCAGTCAGCACCCACCAGTGTAAGTGCAGGAATAGCATGGTTCAAGCCTAATTAGCTGCTATCATACGGGTGTGTGTCAGGCATACTGTAAGTGGATTGGAGCCCTGTGGCTCAGGTTTGCCCTTAGCTTAGCAGAACTAAGCAAGGGGGTGTGCCTGAGGCTGCCTAGCACTTTTTACATCGCCTAAGCGGGTGTGCACGCTGCGCACCCAGTTTTAAAGGAAAAAAAAAGTAAACCAGGAAATAGCAGCTCTGTGCACATTTGAGCACTGTGTTTTTGCAGCGTGCCCCTGGGCTTAAACAGGAAGGCAATGGGAAAGGAAATCAGCAGTAGGAAGGTAATCAAAGAGAACTAGCATAGCTGGCAGGAGAAATGTATCAGAATCAGCCAATTACACAGGCAGCAGCACAGCCCAGCCTAGAACACTACTATAAACTATGCAAACACCTTTCCCACTGTTTTTTCCCTCGTACTCTATACCACCAGTGTATACAATCAGGGAAATTTTAACAAACAAAAACAACAAAATGATAGGGGCTGCAGCAGCAGCAGCTATCATACATCAACATATGGAAGAGGCTTAGGGTGGTGAGGATGAGAATGCTGTCAACCAACCCACAGTGAGAAGACAGAGAAGAGTCTACAGATCCAGGGTACCTTACCAGGGGCTACATGAGCTGGAGATAGTGGTGCACTATAGGGTGGACAGGGACCTCCTACAGCAAATTGTTGAACTGTGCCAGCCATGCCTGACACACAGAACTAATAGAGGGGAACCCTTTCTAGTGGATTCCAAGGTATGTGTAGGCCTAAGAATACTAGCCACAGGTGCCTTCCAAAGGCCAACTGGGGATATCATGGGGATCTCACAGGCATCAGCATCCAGGGTACGCCACCAGTTCCTGGGTGCCATGTTATCACATGCTGGTGAACACGTATATTTCCCCAACACCCGTGAGGAGTTGGCCAGCAATATGCGTCTCTTTCACCAAGTATCAGAATACCTTGAGGTAGTGGGTGCTATAGAATGCATGCACATATGCATCAAGGTACCACCCGGTGAGTGGGGTAGGGTCTTCATCAACCGCAAGGGCTTCCCCAACATCAACTGCCAGGTCATGTGCGATGCTCAGGGCATTATAATGAATGTGTGTGCTGGCTGCCCTGAAAGCTATCACAACTCCCACATCTGGCATCTGACGCAGCTGTACCAGAATTTTGCCAACGAGGACATCCCTTACAGTCACCTAGTGGGGCATGCTGGTTACGCACTGGAGCTGTGGCTGATGACACCCATTAGAAATGCACACACACCCGAACAAGAACTCCATAATGAGGCACACGCACAGACCAGAATTATAATAGAGCGTGTGTTTGGGATGCCCAAGTCATGGTTCCGGTGACTGGACACATCCGGTAGAGCCTTGCAGTACTCAACAGCTACATGTACTCAAATTGTCATTTTATGTGCCATGCTACACAATATAATCTTGTGGAAACAGCTGCAGCAGGAACAGCATGGAGCAGGGCCACACAGCCCCCCACCATTGCCAAGGCCTGCACAGGCAGAGAGTGACTCAGAAGAGGAAAAACCTGAGCCTGCCACAGTAGGCAGAAAGAGGCATTCCCAGTATGCCCTGGCCTTGGCAAAGAGGCAACGCATAGCACATACACTGATACAGTAGGGACCCAGGGAATGACACCTCTCTCTGACTCACACATACAGTAAAAGGGATGCCAAACATGACACTACCTGCACTCAACCATGAAGAGGGAGTGTACTATGTGCATCCAACATAGGCAGCCCTCCAACACCATCCTCAATACTTGCACAGTCACAAGGTAAGTCACTCTTCTTACCAATTGCCAAATGGAGTAGTATGTGTTATTACTTGTATCTATGGTATGGATGTGAGCATGCAAGGGAATCAGGTGGCTGAATGGGATGCCAGCAGATAGTAGACACCGATAGTGACAGCATGGGATCTGTAACAAATACTGGTGTCAGCATAGTAGCCAGTACAACACATGGTGACAAAACCCACTGCAGGAAATTGGCTGGGCCACAAGTGTGTCCATATGACACATACACATGTCAGTCAGGGAGGCTTACATACCCAACAACAGTCTCAGCCAGCAGGATAGGTGTAGACAAACACAACCAAAGGCTGTGATAAGACATCTGAATGATGGCTATGGGTAACCCCCCCCCCCCAGCCTACACAGACAGACTACATCAGGTCAGAAAGTGGGATGTTAGTTTTGAAGGGTAAGAAGTCAGAAACTGATATGTAGGTCAATCAAACCTAAGACCTGTAGTGCACTGATATGCCTCTAGTCAGCATGATATGTTAGAATACAGAATGAAATGGAGTACCTGACATACCAGTACAGTCACAGCAAATGTATACAAGTGTCAGGTGTGACCCCCTGATCCTATGTAGAAATGTAGTAACAGTCTGGTGTGCCCCCTCAATCTGATGTAGACATGTAGTAGCAGTCAGGTGTGCCCCCCCCAATCCTATGTAGAAATGTAGTGACAGTCTGGTGTGCCCCAATTTGTATGTAGACACATAGTAACACACAGGTGTGCACCCCCAATCTTATGTAGAAATGTAGTAACAGTCAAGTGTGCCCCCCAAAATCCTATGTAGAAATGTAGTAACAGTCAGGTGTGCCCACCATTCCTATGTAGACACATAATGACACACAGGTGTGCCCCCCAGTCCTATGTAGAAATGTAGTAACATGTATGTGTAAGTATCATAACAGTGGAGCACAGATTACCTGAGCTGGCCAAGGTAACAGGATAGATTGTAGCATGTCTACAATATGCAGGTCTGCATGTGTTAGGTTGGTTTGTGTATATTGTGTGAGAGTGGTCAGTATGAATGCATGGTGAGGTTTGTCCTGGTGGCCATTGCCCAGTACTACCAATGACAGGGCCAAGTCCTCACAACTGCAGTGCCAAACACAATGCTTCCCAGTATAACGCATTCTAGCAGTAAGCCATTGTAAATGTTTGGAAGTAATATGTGTCACCATCTGAAAGACGGACATGGCATGACTGTCAGGCCAGATATACAAGCAGTACACAGGGGGAAGTACCCCAGACAGACAGTGTATAATATGTAACTGTCAAATGGACACACCCTTGGAATTGTACATACAGGTTGCAAAATATTATCTGGGCTTCTCTTAGGGAATACAAAGGTCATAGAAATGATGTATTGAGAAACAGCTGATGTCCCTGCACAAGCCAGCATAAGTGGAATGCCCCATGCATATCTATGAGTCAGATGAAAGTAATATCCATAACACACATGCACCCAGCTCACCGAGCCACCACCCACAGGTACCTCTTTGGTCTTATCCCTGCTGTTGGGAATGAGTACAATATGACCCCACCTGCGTATGGCAATATCGAAAGAATGCAGCATGCAGAGCAGGTGTCCCATGCAGTTGTGCCCCTAGCTGTAAGCAGCACCCTGTCAGCATCCACACCACTGGATCAATACTGACAGAAAGTATTGGCATGAACAACTAGCACACCTATCCTGTCACCCCAGGGGAATATACTGTATTGCAGTCTGGGTCTATAGGACTGACAGAATGCAATGGCCTGCTGCAGCTGGCCTGCATCACTACCAAATGGCCTACAGTCCTCTGCCAAAGGCCTGTGTCTCACCCATACTGCCAATGTATGTTATATCATGCACTCCCAAATAACAACATAACGCAATCCACAGAACCCTTATGCAAGGCCATGTGGACAAACCACAATAACATGTCCACCATGTCTACTGCATGAACTGTGGACCAACACCAATACACTGCTGTGGTGAGGTGATAACTATAAGGAAATTATCAGAGAATGTTTGCATAATGTATGGAAGAGGATAGAATAATAGAGGGGGAGATGGAGCATGGGCATCATGGAGTGTGTGAGGTCTGAAACACAGACATGTGCACATACTATCCCTGGCTGCAAACACAAGAATGGGTGGCTACAAACCTTCTCATAAACCACAATGTGTATGGGTAATGTCCTGACTTATGATACCTGTCTCTGGGTAACCTGAGTGAATCTGTAGAGCTGTGAGGTATTGCCACAGCAAGATAAGGCCATACTGTCACATAGATGGATGTACAAGTATGGGATCCTCTGCCACCACTGTACCAAGGTGCTGAACCAGTTACACAGACCCAGCAGCAAGTGTCTGTAGCTCCCCCTCCAGAATGGCATGAGTTTGCAAGAATATGCAGGCATTTGACCACATTACTGGACACAGCTGCAGTCACCCTGTGTTCTCAAGGACGTCACTGCAAGCAAATATATCTACTTGACAGTACTTGATGACATAAAACATCACAGTGTATAACAGTACACATCTGAATATCTCTGCTAACACCAGAACCATGTAGCAGAAGCAGCACAGGCACAGTTACCTACAGTAACCCACTATCATTTGCACATTTTGACCCCATATTGTCAACTGATCTACAGATATCCTGCAGAAACAGTTTGCTTGCTGTATGTGTAGAACCCAAAAGTCTGCACTGGAGTACAATCTACTTGTAATGGATTCACACATTCAATGCAGAAGGTCATACTGGGCATGCTTCCACACTTAAAGAAATGAAGCCCATGTCTGGCAACAACAGCGGACCATACATATCTGACAGTTGCAGATGTTAGTGCATACACTCCTCAGTATGCACCAGTCATGCTTTGCACACACATTGGATAGGAATACACACATATATCCAATGACAACACAGTATAATATGCCAAAAGTACACATACATAGATGTGTGGAAGAGTGTGACAATGACAAAAAGCCTTCCATCATGAGACCTGTCCCACCCAGCACACAGCCAAATGGCTACAACCACATGATGTGTAAATGTCACTCATCGTAGACATTTGCCTCTGGAATCCCTCAGCATTATAGACTCTGTGGTGCTTGTGCTAACTGAGCAACATGACTGTACAAGGCAGTAGTCATCTAACAGTTGTATACATGTACCTGTGGAATATAAACCTGTGTGTGCCTGAGTGTGGTGTGTCTGCTTCTAGATGAATGGGTTATGGCCCATGTGCACACACTGCCCTCCCCATTGCCCTACTATGGCAAGCCTGCTGATGTCATTCACTTTGAAATACACCTTTGGGGAAGGAATAGCCTCTAATCTATGTGGTGCATCCAATAACTGTGTAATGTTGTAGTGTGAGAAACTATTTAAGTAGGAGTTCTTATCCCAGATGTGGTAACTGTGTGTGTGTGTGTTTGTCTGTGTAGGGAGCAATGCTTTTTAGGCTGGTCACACTCACTACAATTTCAAATGCCCTACTTTGACATGCCTGCTGATGTCATTCACTTTGAAATACACCTATGGGGAAGAAGTAGCCCAATAATCTCTGTGGCATGTCCTATAACTGGGTAATGCTGTAGTGTGATAAACTAGTTAGGTAGGAGTTCAAATCCCAAACATGGAAAGTGTGTGTGTGTGTGTGTGTGTGTGTGTGTGTGTGTGTGTGTGTGTGTGTGTGTGTGTGTGTGTGTGTGTGTGTGTGTGTGTGTAGGGATCAATGCTTTTTAGGCTAGTCACACTCACTACAATTTCAAATGCCCTACTTTGGCATGCCTGCTGATGTCATTCATTTTGAAATACACCTTTGAGGAAAAAGTAGCCCAGTATTCTCTGTGGCGTGTCCTATAACTGTGTAATGCTGTAGTGTGATAAACTAATTAGATAGGAGTTCTAATCCCAGATTTAGGAACTGTATGTGTGTTTGTTTGCCTGTATAGGGAGCAATTCTTGTGAGGCCATTCACAGTCAATACTACCTCCATTGCCCTATTTTGGCAAGCCTGCTGATGTCATTCACTTTGAAATATACCTTCGTAGAAGGGGTTGCCCAGTAATCTCCATGGTGCGTACTATAACAGTGTAATGCTGCAGTGTGACATACTAGTTCAGTAGGGGTCCTATTCCCAGACATGGCAAGTGTGGATGTTTGTGTGTGTGTTTGTCTGTGTACGGAGCAATGCTCTTGAGGCCATTCACATTCAATATAACCTCCATTGCCCTACTTTGGTAAGCCTGCTGATGTCATTCACTTTGAAATGCACGTTTGGGGAAGGAATAGCCCAGTAATCTCCATGGCATGTCCTATAACTATGTAATGGTGTAGCGTGATAAATTAGTTAGGTCATTCTATTTGCAGACATGGCAAGTGTGGCTATTTGTGTGTGTGTTCGTCTGTGTAGGGAGCAATGCTTTTGAGGCTATTCACAGTCAGTACAACCTCAATTGCCCTTCTTTTGCAAGCCTGCTGATATCATTCATCTTGAAATACACCTTTGTGTAAGGACTAGCCCAATAATCTGTGCGGCAAATGCTATAACTGAGTAATGCTGTAGTGTGATATACTAGTTAAGTAGGAGTTCCAATCCCAGACATGGCAACTGTGAGACTTGGTGTGTGTGTGTGTGTGTGTGTGTGTGTGTGTGTGTGTGTGTGTGTGTGTGTGTGTGTGTGTGTGTGTGCGTGTGTGCGTCTGTGCTTGACATTCATATCCTGTGTAGAAGTGGCTTTGAGTGTGTAATAACTGGACTCATTGTGGAGTGGGTTTTGCATATTTCTTATATGGTGGGCCTATTATATGTCACATTGTCCAGCTTACAAGGATAACATATGTCAAACAGCAGAGAGGCTGGGGTTGCCAATTCATACCCTTACATGTGACATCAAGGCCTGGTCAACAAATTAGGCAACCCTTATTTTACCCAATTAACACTCTCAACCCATGGCTCATACATAAACACACTTGCCTAGGCAACAACCACTTTGTAGGTAGTACCCTGCATTTTGCCCACAGATAGTAACCATGGTGTGATTGCAGCAGACTACAGAGGGCATGGCACCCTGTCCCATCACTACAATAGGCACATAATTGCAGACAGTGCACCTTCACTATGTTCCCCACTGGATGCCTACAACAACTGTAGTGCCATCAAATGTGACCCAAAAAGGACATACCATGCCTAAACACATGCCCTGTATGGACAGATGCCAATGACACCAGGGAATACCTGTATCATGTTGTCAATGTAGGTGCAGGGTCAACCTGGTATCCATTGGCAGTTCCCATCACATGAGACCAGGACTGGCATATCTGATGATAACAGTCTCTGTACACAACATGGCCCAGACACCCCAGGTCCAGTTCCACATGTCATAGAACATGCATGTGGGACATGTGCATATCCCAGACACCGTCCATGTCATCGGCTATAGAACACATACATGGCAAGCATTGCACACCACTGTCCACACACAATAGTAACCCAGATAGCTGGATGGTGAATACAATACCCACCTGTGTGGGCCATTCCAGACACTACACCCCTGAGCCACAATACAGACCATTGTCATGTGGCCTGAAGCCAAGGTATACCCTTTACCTAGCCTTGTACAGCCTTCTGGCACAGTCAACCACTACACACCTGTGAAGCAATGCACCCATGCATGTCAGTACTGACACCCTGTGTCTGTGTGTGTGGAGTATAATGACTTCGACCCCATTCCCACTCACTACAACTCCCATTGGCCTACTGAAGCATGCCATCTGATGTTAAACACCTTCACATACCCTTTGCCCATATATCATCTGGATATCCCCTGTGGTGCATGTGATACCTGTGTATTACTATATTGTGACACACTAGTTAGTTAAGAAGTTTATTCCTGACCCTGCCAACTGTGTTGATGTGTGTGAGTCCCTGAGAGACTGTGGCTGTGTCGATGTTGACACCTGTTCATGTGGACAGGCATGTGTACTACACCTACCTTATCGCACCTATATCACTGCTGCAGATGTCACTCACCATCAGATATACCTTTGAAAAGCTCCCCAACATGTAAGCTATGTGGTGCATCCAGTAACTGCATAGACATGTGATAGTGATACATAGTCAGTCAGGGTTTTGAAATTCAGTACTGGTAAGTGTGTGACACAAACATGCTTAGGTTTTACTCTCCCACCCCCTCCCTGACTTACTTTGTCTTTGTCTCTTTCACTCCCCCTCTGGTGGATGTGGAGAAGTACACCTGCTTTGCTTAGGCAGCAGCTTGTGTTTTGTAAGTGATGTTCATGATCAGCTGATGGCCTCTGCATGAAATGCAGTTCCCTGCTAGCTGACTGTATGTGGAACAGCTATGGTAACATTCCCATAGCCAATTGCATGGTAACACACTCCAATATCTAAGAACATCATGTGGGTGTTGTGCCTTTTCATTCACTGTGAGCAGGACCTCATGTTGGTGTTTGGCAAACAGCATCACAGATGTTATTGGGATTTACCTCTAACAACATACACATAGTGGAGACAGTCCAACAAACAGGAGGGGGATGTTCCAGACATGACTACAGAATGTAAGTGTTGCTCTTCTGCATTTGCAGTAATGTTGGTTTAACAGGGTGTGTGTGGATATGGCTGGTCTACATGATTTAATACCTGTCATGGCAGTGTTATGTGTCTGAGGAAACTCCCACCTGTAGGGTTATATTCAGACAGGGCAGTGCTTGGAGACTTATGTTTCTTGTGTTACTCACAGATCACCTATCTTTGAACTGCAGAAGCATAGTCTGAGGATTTCAGTCAGTACATGGTGACAGCCATGAGAGATACTGACTTCATATCCCTCATAGGACATATGTCACAACAAACCCTTTTACGACAGTAAATGTATGAGGGTACAGCAGCAACATACCAATATTGGCACAGTGTTTGTGGCTCCAGCCAAAAGTCTATCAACCTGTGTACATATGTCATACAGTAAGAGGTGCATATGTTCTGTACACCATTATATATTGACATCATACCTGATAACAAGTCAGTCAGATATCAGACTGCTAGACATGCTATGTATAATAGTGGTTATTTCTGGGGACATAACCTGGGCATTCTGCGGTTGTGTGTACAGTACTGGGGTCTGTGTACTTATGGTGATTGTCGACAGTATGTATATTGCGCATACGTACCTTGGCCTGTGCACAGACTGTGGTAGATGCCATTGTTCTTGGTCCTGTTCTAAATGATGTTGCATGCTGCTCCAGTGTATGTTACCCTATCGTCTCACATGTCTATAGGGCTAAACACACAAGTGTCCCATGCCACAGACAGGCATCAGATCACAATTGTTAAGATAAATCCAGAGATGAAGATCTCAAGTCCTTGGAAACAATTGTTGCCATTATTCCAAACTGAATTCTACTAACGGTATATGTTTGCTGTGGTATAGTGTAAATTATGTACTGGCTTTCATATACTGTTTTCTGTTTTGCTTTTTGGATCAAAGATGTCTTCATACTTCTATTTAGCCAGCACTGATGGCACAGAGAAATAAAGCTCAGACTGTAGCCCAGGTGATCTGAGTATGATTAGGGACTCAGCTTCCAGATGTCTTTGACAAGGGAGAATAAGCAGATCCACAATGGAGTGAGGGAAGAACAGAGCAGGCTGCAAGCAGCCACAGTCCCACTGACATTAGGTGCTGATGAAGCATTACATGATGGCAACACTCATTAGTAATAGTGTGAGAATATGCACTGGCAGTAGGAGGGTGTGTTCACCCTTAAAGTGATGTGGATAGCTCATCCTTCCAAAATGAGATGAGGTTAGGGACATGTAGAAAAAATCCTTTCATTGCTGGGTTGCTGCTAAGCGCAGAAACCTTTGATGTCAGACAGAGTTAATTGGTTCTTAACCTAGCAAATTAGGGACCCCTCACTGATAGGGAATGACAACGCTAGAGTCCAACAGGAAGAGACTTGAAGGTTAGCAAAGTAAAGGGAAAAATTGTTAAACTAAAGTTGTCCATCTATGCTCAGATTTTTTCTCCAGTCTCTCTCATTGCAGAAACTTCCATTTTGCCAATCAGTCAACTCTATCTCTGTAGATAATTAAGATTATGACCTGATATCACCTGATGGCTCCTTCTGTTCACATCTTGCCAGAGAAATGCCTTGACCACAATCATCACTACTACTTTTTTTTGTAGTGATTGCTGCTTTCCTTCCTTCTCTGTCGTTTTTTCCCTTTTTCAGTTGTAATATAACAT
>NC_056731.1:1014366250-1014433750 GCF_019279795.1 Protopterus annectens | reverse complement strand
GAAAAGTAGATGTAATAGCTAACTTAAGCAATGTTGGATTTTTTTCTCATATTAATGGTGCATTGCACCCAACTTATCAAAACTTCACATCAATTTATTCTGCATCAAATGGCATACATATTCATTATAGTGTTACTTTTCTATCTGGTAGTAATAATCTGGAAGATTTATATGGTAGTACTGGTGTGCAAAACAGTATTATTGTTTGTGATGATATATTCTTGTTTCTAGCTTACTCATATTAGTCTCTGTATTGCAATACATCTTGTTATGTGTGCACCAAAGTAACACATGGTGCATCACCACCCAGTATAACTTTTATATTTTTTCTGTTCCTGTTTCTGTTTCTTGTTTCCATTCTCTTATACATACATGTTGGTCAGGTGGCAAATACAACCACATGGAATGCAGGAGATCCTGTGTTTAGTCTCTATACAAGGATCAAAGTTTTTCTTTAACAGTTGTGCTGGATTTGGATATTTGTGTGTTAAAAAGAAAACTTCAATATGATAGTGGTGTCCTGTCTGAAAAGAAAAACTACTACTTTTGGTGGAGATAATGTACATAAGTGACCTGAGACTCCTTGTAGGTCAAGTGGCAGTAGCAACACCATAGAATGCAAGAAATCCTGAGCTTAATCTTCAAACAAGGGCCAAGAGTTCTCCTTTACTGCCAGTTGTCAAAACAGTATTAAATCACTGGTTTATACTGAATTTGGATGTTTTCATGAAAAAAAAAAGAAACGTCATCATGATGACAGTTTCTGACCTGGAAGGAGAAGTATAAGCTCTCAGACAAGACCAGGTTCTGTTCAGACTTTTTGTTCTAGCAGTAGAGACAGCCACACATAATATGGGAGATCACAGATTCATCCTGAAACAAGGGTCAGGCTTTTTTTTCTTCCTGTTCATTTTTTAAGAATAATCCAACAACTAAAAGACTAGAAAACAAAAATCAGCAAACGAGAAATAGTAGTTCCAAAAATTTACTGAAACATAGACACGTACAAGGCTTAAAGCGCTTTTCGATTGCACTAAAGCAAACTTCTTCAGAAGACCTTGTAACTGAAAAACCGCCACAATTTAAAATACATCACTGCTTACATCACAGAAATAATTACTGTGCAAGAAACAGCTTAAAGTTATAAGACATTAAAAAACATTTAAACATGAGCATGATCCCGTAGTGCCAGTTGCCTCAAATATAACCATTCATATAGGTCAAAACTTTAAAAACAAAATACATAAAAAAACAATAAAAATGTAATATGGTTATGACAGTGTAAATATAACACACTAGTTGGACCACCTATTTTTAGATGATACAAAACCAATACAGGTCTATGATAATCTGAAACTCTCATAAGATAAAGGTATATATATATATATATATATATATATATATATATATATATATATATATATATATATATATATATACATAGAGCTTTGATGACACAGAATACATCACACATTAGCAACACTGATGGCAGGAAACATACTATCTACCAAAGCTTTTATTCTTCAGAATACAACTGATAGAACACAAATCGTTCAGACCAGGGGGTTTACATGCCTCAAGTCTAATTTGCCATGCCAGTTCTAGTTCTTCCAATAAGGTTGGCATCAGACTT
The DNA here is from genome assembly GCF_019279795.1 of Protopterus annectens. NCBI lineage: Eukaryota > Metazoa > Chordata > Ceratodontiformes > Protopteridae > Protopterus > Protopterus annectens. The sequence goes on along the minus strand of NC_056731.1, from coordinate 1,014,432,117 downwards.
CCTCTTATAGATGGAACTATTTGATCTATAGCCATAAAAGTAAAGGTGTGATTAGGGAAAGATAGTATATGTTTCACTAATGCGTTGTCTAACTTCCCTTTGTTGATTGCATACATGTGTTTGTAAACTCTGTCACGCAGTTTACGTTCGGTTTTGCCGATATAAAAGGCACAACAATGTTTACATTTAGCTAAATAAACAATACATTTAGATTGCCAGTTGAACTTAGATCTAAGCTTAAATTGGGTGTTACTGATCACAAACGTACTAGATGTGATCATATATTTACAATAATTGCATGCTTCACATTTGGCCATACCAATTGATTTAGAACAATTAACAATCTGCATTCAAACTGGAACCTTAGTTTGAGAGACAGCCTTACAGAACTATCTGCAAATATATAGAGCTGAGTATATTTTTCTGTATTATTCTGTATTATAGAGCTAAATTGTTTGCTTAGATATCTGTTGTCTTACTGCTCTGCAAATATATAGAGAACAGTATATATTTTTTGGCTTTATAATTTGCACATTCCTCACATCTGTGTTGAAACTGTCCCCCCACCCCCTCCCAGTTCTTGGTTGTAGTTTAAATTTGGTGGCTTTTGCAGTGCCCGCCTCACTGTAGATTTGATCTAAAACACTCCCGCAAGCCCATCTCTTTACTGCATTCTACCTAATAAACCCTTTCTGCACTTGCTTTTAGACCTTTTTAATTTAATTAAAATTTTTCAAACTGTGTGTGGACTAATATTGCTACATATTCAAGTGTGCCAGCTTGCACTGCATGAGAATTGTATTTACTACTGCTTTTGCTACTTTACTGAAAAAAAACATTCATCTGCTTTTACTGTGCTTGTGTTTCTTCCTACTTTATTTTGCTTTTGCATCATCTTAAAAGTACTCAATTGTATTTATTACTGCTTGGTGTAACTCATTCTAAGCCTTTTAGTTTAAACACTTGGGCTTCAGACCAGTTGTTTTACATTAAGAGGGCTTGTGGTCTGCACTGTAGTGGCAGAACATGTAGCTTACATCCTTCTAAGTTGGAAACTGCTGATTGAGGGCTCAGTATCTGTTATTCTAAAAGTGTATTAATTCTAGTTTAAGCACTTGGGCTTTCAGGCCAGTTATTTTACATTAAAAGGGTTCGTGGTCTGCACTCTTGTGGGAAGAGATGCTGGACTCTGCCCTTCTGAGCTGGGAATTTCTGGTTAAAGGCTTATAGTGCATGCATATCTGAACTGCTTCTTACTGAAATTGGTACACCTTGTTTGCTGTAGCATAGACTAGATCCAGGCCTGCTGAATCTAGCTTTGTTTGTATAACTTGAGCACTAATCCAGGCATTCTTTAACGTATTCAATTGTATTTATTACTGCTTGGTAGTAACTTGATTAAAGTGTAGCTATCATTCTAAGTCTTTTGGATTAAGCACTTGGGCTTCAGACCAGTTGTTTTACATTAGGAAGGTTTGTGGCATGCACTGTGGTGGCAGGACAGGTAGCTTTCATCCTTCTAAGTTGGGAACTGCTGATTGAGAGCTCAGTGTCTGTTATTAGTTCTGGTTTATGCACTTGGGCTTCAGGTCAGTTATTTTACATTAAGAAGGTCTGTGGTCTGCACTCTTGTGGGAGGAGAGGCTGGACTCTGCCCTTCTTAGCTGGGAATTTCTGGTTAAAGGTTTATAGTGCCTGCATATTTTAACTGTTTCTTACTGAAATTGGTACACCTTGTTTGCTGTAGCATAAACTAGATCCAGGCCTGCTGAATCTAGCTTTGTTTGTATGCTTGTTGTTTGTTTGCTTGTTATTTCACTGGAACGCTAATTCCACCTAAAACACGGCTTCTCAGCACTTCTGTGGATCCCTAGTGATATCTGCATTGCTTACTGTACTTATTTCCTTGTTTCACTAGAAAGAAAGTTACTGTTTGTCATTTTTGCATTTAAGTTACCTGTAACACATTGCACTTAAGTTACCTGGCACTTGCTCACTAAAGCAATTATATAAGTCAGCACTAAAAATTAAAAGCACTACACCCTCACTCCCCATTGGCCCTTGTTTTCAATTATAAAGGAATTCCCAATATTATTCTAGCATGTCCAAAGGTCAGTTGTCAATCTCCTCTCCAGTCCAGCTGGTGAATCTGGGAATCTTGAAGCAATGTTACAACTGCCTCATGTACACAGACAACCCTCTCCTCTTCCCAACAAATTCCAACACATGTGACAGATGCAACCATATAGCCAAACTGGAGGCTAAGCTCTCTCAACTCAGTACTGGCATAACCAGTCAGGAGGAGAAGGAAACCACACTCACTACAATTCCAGTCTCACATAGACCTACCACGACAGCAAACCAAACACATAATCACACAAAAACATACTCGGAGGCTCTAAATAAAGATCTGCCTAAGCAGCAGACACCTCCAAAGCAGACACCCAAGCAACCGCTACCCCAAAACAAAACACGTGCAACACATATCTCACAAAGTCAGTGTGCCGAACAGTCACAGCCCTTAAGGTTAAACAACACACCTGATACACTTGTAATAGGTGACTCTATCATCAGGCACACTGACGTCCTGCTCACCAGGCTGAACAAGGAGAAGGTCACGGTGAGCAGCCTGTCGGGTGATAGGATCCGCCACATAACACAAGCACTCAGGTCACTCCAAGGCAAGTACAAATATGACTCAGTCATTGTCCATGCTGGTGTGAATGACCTGAGACGTACTTCCCTGGACTACATGAAAAGAGACATAGAGGAGCTCTCTGAGCATGTAGCCCAGGCCGGTATGACCGTGACCTTGAGTAGCATCTTACCCTCACCAAGAATGATGCCACAATATGAAGACAAGATGATCAATTTCAACAATTGACTTAAGTACTGGTGTCATTCAAAGGGAATCCAATGCCTGTCAGCCTGGGATGATATGCTTGACAAGTCACGATGCTTCACTAGGGACAGCTTGCACCTGTCAGCCCTGGGCTTTCAGATATTGGCAAAGGCTCTTGCTACCCCCATAGTGCCTTTTTTAGGCAAGGCTCAAAAGACAAACCCACCTCCATAGGTATCACAAGGGATAAGAAACTAAGAGTAATTCAACCCAAAAAGTGTATAGTCATCCCCTTTGGCAAAAACAAAGTACCCACAAATTACCACATAGGTGGTAATCCATTAAGTACAGAAGAAGTAATTAGGGACCTGGGGATCCAAGTTGATAGCAATCTCTCATTTGACAACCACGTGGCCAAAGTGGTTAGAAAAACATTTTATATAGCCCACCTAATCATGAAGGGATACATATCTAGATTAGGGGAGGTCATCGTGCCTCTTTACTCATCCCTCATCAGGCCCATAATCGAGTACAATGCCCCTTTTGGGATGTACCTTACCAAACACCTGCAGCAACTGGAAAGACCCCAAAAGTACCTCACCAAGAGGATCAAAGGGCTCAAACAGATGCCATATGCTGCCCGGTTAAAGAAACTCAAGCTCTACTCAGTGGCATACCGCCTGCTCAGAGGCGAACTGTGCCTGACGTATAAAGCCATGTCCAACCCGGAATTAAGGGACATGCTGCACCTCAAAAAATCCAAATCCCATCGAGCTACATGCTCAAGAGACTTGAACCTCAGCACTGAAATAAATAGGACATGCTGGAGGGACAGATTCATAACCCAGAGGCTCCCTTCACTCTGGAATAAAATCCCAGTCCAGGTTAGGCAGAGTCCCTCATTGACTCTCTTCAAGAGAAATCTTGATGAGTGGATGGGAGATTGTAGGTTTACCCCGGGTATCACTTCTGTGTCACTGTTAGACAGAGGCACAGTATACTAACCTCGAAAAAGGGCATAGCAATATTAATTTAAAATGGGTGGCGAAAGCCAAACATACTCTGGCTAGGCTTATAAATGCCCTAGGGCAGATAGCCTAGTATGAACCTATGAACCTATGAACAATGTGAATTTGCCAACTCAAGATAATTCTTCAAATTCCTACCTCTTCTGAAACACGTATAGACCGTTTGACCAAGTTTATCCCAAAGGAGTGGAGATGTCCTTAAAAGATCCCAGTTATTTCTTCAATATACCTGTGACTGCAAAACTTTCACTGTAAAAGGTGGTTATAAATTTCAAAGAAGAATCACTGTCATAGGGTACACTGTTGTTGTTTGTACTTGGTGAAATAACCAAGTCGTCAGACTTGGTCACCGACTCCAAACACACATCTATCTGGGATTTAACTGTTAAAATTGGGGAGTAGATATAATTGTGTCTTTTAGTAGTAACCTCATCTATAAGGATGACAATTAAATCCTCCGGGTACCCCCAACTCAGGAACATACATTTGAGGTGGTCACATTCCATGAGAAAATCACACAATTGAGTGTTGATACGTGCCGCCCTTACTAATTGACCTTTCACAACTGATCGTTTCTGGTAAAAGGGGTGGCAATTCGAAAAATGCAGAAAATCATTTGAGTATGTTGCCTTCCTATAAATACTTGCTTGGAAACAATGTTGTGATCTGTTTTTAACTAACATCAGGTCTAAGTAGGGTATAGTATCTGTATCAAATGTGAATGTAAACCTAAGAAATTCAGTAGTACTGTTCAGATGATGAACGAATTTGCTAGCTTCATCGCCAGAACCCTTAAACAGGATGAAGATATCATCCAAAAAATGTGTGTAATATATCACTTTGTTGCTTATAGTACTAACATTAAGTACAAATTCATGTTCCCATTGAGCCATAACCATGTTGGCAAAACTGCCACCACAAGGGGAACCCATGGCTACACCAGATTTCTGCAAGTAGAAAGAATCTCCAAAAAGAAAAAAAAATGTTTGTCAAAACCAGGTCTAACAGTTCAATAATTAGAGTGATTTCATTATTTGAAGCCCCGTTTTGATTCAATCTGATAGCTGTCCAATCAAGGCCAACAGAATGGAGTATACAGGTGTAAAGGTCCTTGACATCGATAGTTAAAAAAATATATTCAGCATTGTAACTGAGCTTGTTCAAATCACTCAGAAAAGACCAAGAATCCTTACACACCTGAATTTCTGGTGTCAAGTACTTTTTAAGTAACCCGTCTACAAATTTCGCTATGGGGTAAGTGGGAGAATTCCGGCCGTCGATTAACGGATGCATAGGTGGTTGGACAAGACTCTTATGCAATTTAGGTATGCCAAACATATATGGGTAATGTGGATATACTGTAGAAAGATAATTTAATGTTTTCTGGTCTATTCTACCATCAATATACAGATCCCTGAGAGTTGTGTTGATCAACTGATACGCACCATTTACTTCATATCGAGAACTCGTCTGATAAGCTGGAGTATTAAGTAGTTCAACCATACGTGAGGTATAGTCACTTGAATCAAAAATAGCAAGGTACCACCCTTATCAGGTTTGCATATCCTAATTTTTTGAGATTTAATAAAAGTCAAGAAATCCCTTTCATCACTAGTGATGTTAGATTTATCCAACTTACTGGATTTGTATTTATTAGATCGAGCTAACTGACGTATATCAAGTTCACACACTTGCTCAAACAATTGTAACACTGGGTTGAGTGGTGGGTTAAAAGTACTCGGTACATGTAGAGGATCAACAACATGTGTAGATTTACCCAGTAACAATGCAAGATTCAACTTCCTAACAAAAAGTTTAACATCAATAATAGTTCTAACCAGATCTAAATTCTGTGTAGGAACAAAAGTAGTTCCTTTCGCCAACAAGTCAGCCATGTCCATAGTGATAATAGAACTTGAGTAGTTATAGATTTTAAAGTCATATAGTCTGTTACAAATCATGACTGGGCCACAAACTGGTTTAGATATGTTGGATGAATCCTCGTCTACAACAATCGAGGCATATGAGCTACCAAGAGGAGAGTGGTGAACTACACTTAAATCTAAACTGGTAGCAAGAGAAGTATTTAGGTCACTGATGTGACCCGTACCAATAAGAGGGGTAGTGTGGACACCAAAGTCACTTGCATGTTCAAATAGAACACTACAAGAAGGCCACATGACTACTTCTTCCACTTTTTGTTCCTGTTGGACCAACTGTTGTTTGAAGACCGAGAGCCTTGCTTCGGACTTGCTCCCCTCTGCATCTCCTCTTGAAAATACCATTTTTGGTTGTGGTCACCTTGAGCCTGTAAATTGTTAGCAGGTTTTTTGGTGTTACGTATTCTTTCACTCCGCCTGATTTCAATGTCCTCCTCTAAATCACTGTGGATACTGTCAGAAAGTTCATGAACAACCAAGAGTCTATCAGTGTTAGAATTCATATGACTAGAAGAAGCATGCCCAACCCCTTGTCCAAAATTGACAGAATTAGATGCAGCATTGTTGTTTTGATAGCTAGACTTTAACCATACCTGGTCCAAGGATGGTTTAGGATACGCTAACCCATGTTCATATGCCTTTAAGTCTCTATTAAGTTTTTTTAGTTTTAGTGACTTTCAGCTTAACCATATGGTCGTTGATGCTGGAAAATACACGACCATATTCGAACTTGTAACAGTCAAAATTAAGATTAGATTTGATTTTCATGTCCAGCTCCGCTACCACCTTGGTCAGGTTGTCAACCCATAACTTGTAGTGTTTCATAATGACTGCTAACAGTTCAAAACACTGGCGGTCAAATAGGTTGACCAATTCAATATAAAAAGGTGAACCCGTCTCTATCCCCGTAGGGAAATGATGGCATCTCAAGCCTTTAGGGACAACCTTTGATCTAACACATTCCTCAAAATAAGCAATTTCTAACTGCAGCTTTTTTATTTTAAATAAATAGTTGTCAAAAAGCTTTAAGTCAGATACTATGGTAGAACTACCAATGTTACTGCCATCAGGTGCATTCTGTGATAAACCCACGTTAATGTCACTGGAAAAGGAAAAAGTATCTTTCAACCAGAAATCCAAAATTGGTTGAACAGGACTGGTGTTATTCAACTCCTCAATCCCGTTTATTTCAGCTAGAGCAGGTGTTTCTGAACTCGGTACTGGTGAAGGCTGAATTTGCCACTGTAAAGAAGTTTGCCGGGTGATCGGCTGTGAAGAGACTGGGACAATGGGTTGTGATTTGTTAGGCCATACTGTCGGTGTATTGGTGACACCAAGATTCAAAGTTCCTGCCGGTGTATTAATAACACCAGGATTCAAAGATACTGCCGTATTCATAGGTCAACTATTTACCTCAACAGGTTGGCTGGAAGCAGGGACAGGCACACAGTTTCCAAGACTAGTTTTAGCTTGAACTGGATCAAGCACCGGAACCATCAACTCCACGTTGCGTGATTGGTTCTGGCTATAGAAAAAATGTTGGTTTCTGTCCAAAACATCGAGTCTATGCATAATAGACTCGATTTCTGTAGTAAATGAATTGAAAAAAAACTCAAAATTACTATTCGTGGTAGTTATGTATTTTGTTTTTAAAGTTTTGATCTATATGAATGGTTATATTTGAGGCAACTGGCACTATGGTATCATGCTCATGTTTAAATGTTTTTTAATGTCTTATAACTTTAAGCTGTTTCTTGCACAGCAATTATTTCTGTGATGTAAGCAGTGATGTATTTTAAATTGTGGCGGTTTTTCAGTTACAAGGTCTTCTGAAGAAGATTGCTTTAGTGCAAACGAAAAGCGCTTTAAGCCTTGTACGTGTCTGTGTTTCAGTAAATTTTTGGAACTACTATTTCTCGTTTGCACATTTTTTAAGTCTGCATGTCTCTTGACATATTCTTGTAGTTTATGAAACTACCCTCTCAACTCCCAGGCAGACTCAAATTTAATTTACATCAATAGCAAATGTCAACCATTTATATGTGTAGGGAGAGTAAAAAAGTTGAGTCTCTTTAGATTTCTATTTCTACTGGCCATTAAATAGAATATTATCAAGGCTCTAAAACCCAGAAGAGAATAGTATAACAAGGGAAATATGTATCTATTTATGCAGCTATGTAAGTGCTAAGAATTTGTTCCTCATAAAATCTTAAAGAATAATATAGTTAGTGCCTTATTGCGTGGCTTAACATAATAAATAATTCTGATAATTAGTCAGATTTCTTGAGTATGACTCATTAAGATAAAGCATATCAATCCTTTTTGTTTTTTTCAGCAAATGCTTATATTTTCTGAAACAACACTGAATATTTACAGTGACAAATGGACTGCATTATTTTGCTATCATTGTAGTTTGTAAAAGAAATATCATAAAGTATATCTCTCAACCTCTCAGAGCAATATATCTGGACAAAGCCATAAATAAAAGTGGGACAAAGGACCAAAGGTAGGGACAAATTTGAAATATTATTCTTACAAACTTAGAAAGTTGAGAGAATAACATGTTTTACATTATCATAATTTTTCTGAAGCGTATGAAGTCTGAAACTCAAATGTCTGTCATTATTTTCTAACTTCAGTCTTTAATGATCTGCCACTAATTTGCCAGAAAACCACACTTTTATGAAAAAAATACCAAAAAAGAAAATGAGGCAAAATCTGTACAGTTGAGAGATATGTCTCAATGGAACAACATGATTGCTAACCAGTTCTAACAAAATGTTTAATAATATAAGCCTTTCTAAAGGTAGACCATATGTTTGCCTCCCCAGAAGCTAGATAATTAACCAGAAGATGAACTGAAACTGAAACTGTTTTTTTTTTTTTTTCATTTAGGAAAGATCGCCTACATGAGTAGTATTTATATTTAAAAATAAATTATAAGGTACAAACCTGGTCAAGAAATACTTAATAGAAGGACATATGCACTCAGCATTATTGAAACATTGTAAAGCTGGCATATTTCAGAGAAAATAATTAAAAAAAATGGGATGTTGCACTGAAATCTGGGAGAGTAATATGGAACTACTTGTAGTAAAAGGACATTTTAGACACATTGATAATCATTTCTTGTACAGAATAATAGCTACATATTAAGATTTGTAGGACAACCAAAGTAATGTTTTGCTTGAGGTGATGCGTGCCATTTTAAGTGAAACTTTCCTGGTTTAGCATATGAAACGTGTCACCAGACAGGTCACAATAAACAAAAAATATTATAAAATATTTATATTAGGTAAGGGGGAACTGTCATTTTTGGGTGGAATGCCCAAAAATAATCCACAAAAATAATACTGATGTAATGTATAAGAAAGTGACAAAGAATTAGGAGTGGATCCAAATCATGTGGAGTTTCTGAGTGTGACTGTAATCACCCAACAGCTGAAGTGGGTCATCTTGATTTACTATCAAATTTGTATACTGCAATGGTCATTGAGGCAGAGCATGATTACAATGTTGTAGAAGGAAAGAGGAAAATAAATGAATAGACAAAAAAGAGAAAGAAGCTTTAATAAAGACAGTGAAACACAAAAAAATCAACACTGGGCAAAGCAATTTGACTGTGGTGTTCATGTGATCCAGCATGTTAAAAAGGTTTCTGACAGTGAACAATATTGTTTTGATAAATCTCTTGGAAAGGTTAAAATGACATGCTTTGTAGACCAGACCAGTACTCTACAGTAGTCAGTTTTATTTTAACACAAGATGCTTATATTTAACATAAGAATATATTTAAACCAAGACGACTTTTTGATATTGGATATAAAAAGTGGTGCTAAGAAATGAAGAATAATTAATGTTCATGCCTATAAGTCTTCAGCCAGAAGGAAATATTTATGGAATAAAACCGAATTGAGGCTATTTATGGAATACACTGTGATATTGTTGGGGGGGAATTTAATTCTGTATTGAGAGGGGGGAAATAGGTAAGAAAAACAGAAAGTCTGGATTTTACATTTTGCAAGACCTTAATAAATCAAAACAGATTATGTTCTATTGAGCCTAAATGGCCTCTTTACTTTAGGGGTAATTTAGCTACCAAAACAGATTATATTGTTACTCATAGTGATTTATTTGAATAAAAAGTGAACATGGTGGGAAATGTTTTCTCAAATCAAAAAAACTTAGTAGGAAACCTGAAGAATAACCAGATATGTGAGCAGCATGACCCTGATTTATTTAACCTCACAGTAGACATATATGATAAACATAAAACATTATATTAAACAGGGTCTGGCAAGATCATGCAGAGTCATGGTTTGCTTATAAATATTAAATGGAATGGTGTTTCTGGCTCAAAAAAAAAAAAGAAATTAATTACAGAAAACAAGTAGAAGGTAAATAAAGTGAAAAGGAAACAGCTAGATGAATATGGCAAGTTAATGCATTCATATAATCAAGATAATGAAGCCATATTAGAAGAGACATATATATTAGCTATATAATCCAAGAATTAAGGAGGTATTGTAAGCAAAAGACCCCCGGTAGTGGTGCTGCGGTAGCGTTGTCACCTCACAGCAAGACGTTATCCCGTTCGATTCTCAGCTAGAGCGTTTTCTGTGTGGAGGCATGTGTGAATGGGCATGCTTTTGTTGAAGGTTGTGCGTCAGGGCTGGTAACTCAGCACGTAAAAATCCACTACCAAACATTAAGTGGACCGGAGTTCCGCTGTGGCGACCCCTAACCGGGATAAGCCGAAAGACACAACATTGTAAGCAAAAGACAATTCTGGTTAGTTAAACTAAATTACTGAAAATTGGATAACTGTTGTCTGTTGAGCTTAAAGAACATAAAAAGGAAGGCACATGGGTACTCTGGACCTGGACCTTGGATAGTAGCAAAGCACATTAGTGATATCATGCAACTACTACAAAATGCTTGCATTAAAGTGTAATACAATAGATATTAGGAATTTTAATTACATACTGATACAGTGCCTAGAACAAGATAAACCTTTTAATTTAATGGAGTTAGAATTAGCCATAACACATGAACATTAATTCTACCAATGGAGAAGATGGGATTCCTTATTTATTTATTTTTTTTAATAAAAATTCAGGTGAATGACAATATGACATTGTTAATGGTGACTAATGAAAAGGGATCTGCTCTGTGTTAAGCCTGATATGGAAAATGAAAGAAAAACAGGTTTGGACAATTGGAGAACAATCTTATTGATGAACAGTGATTACAAAATTTTGGCAAACATGAAACAAAACAGAATGCAGACATATATAGTTATAATTGTACCTGGTATTACTAATGGTTAGGAATATCAGCCATGTTGTCATTAGTAAAAGAATATATTAGACAACTTCAGTTAGGAGGTGAAGAGGAAATATTAAAGGATTGGATATCTTAGAGGCATATAGTACAATATTCATAACTCATTACTGTAGATACTGGAGATATTACAGGTTTGAAATTGTTACAAGGATAATTAATGGAGTTGGTCTGGGAATCAGTCCTGGTAAAAGTTAAAGAGTTGAATATGATGGCATTTAAGTCATTACATCTGAGTAACGCCTCCAGGTGCATCTGCAGTTTACTCCTACTGATGCCTCTAGGTGTCAAATATTGCTTGCTAGGATTTGCATCAATAATTCCAAAACCATGCTATGTATAATGTTTTAAAAGATTTCATCTTAAAGCTTATACAATAACAAACTCAACTGCATTAATATTGACCTCTGCCTAGTCCAGGTAAATATATATTAACTGTTTTTTATGATATTAATTTATATAGATATAATTTTCAGATGTTTCTAAATATCTCAACCACCAGGTAACACAAACAAACTCCTTAGCCTCATAGAGTGCTCTCCGCTAGATAAATAAAATGCGTCTGGTGGTGTGTGCAACTGGAAAGGTTCCTGAGATAGTACGAGTTGTTTACAAAATATTACAAATGCAATAGTTATTGTGTTTACTCTTACTTATAAAATGTGGTTTAAGACCTAGAACCTAAAGAATAGTACAACTATAAAAATAGTTTGTGCTGTAGAGTTTGCCATTTATACTTCTTGTATAATCCTTATGGTTCCAGAGATATGAACATTTGTTTGAAATGTGAGGACATAATTTGATTCTGTGAAAAGGCTTAGACTCTGTCCCTTGGAAGTTACAGTGCAAACTTCCTGAACTCCACTGGAGTGAATGAGTTAAGAAGGAGTGTCATTCTATTCCAACAAGTTTTCAATTTTAGGAATTAGTTTAGCTGAAACATTAGTTAATGGTCAGTAAAAAGACATTTTTGTTAAGAAGCAAGATAAATTAGAAAAATGGTGATTTTTTCTTCTGACACATGAAAAAATCATTGTAATTTCATTTAAAGTTATGTTCTTCCAATAGATATATATTCAATATGAGTAAGGTTACTTTCTGAAAGTGGGGAACACCTATGATGGGGTTGTTTCCAAAATATAGGGCAATACATTAAGTCACATAAAAGATGAATATTATAGCATAATGAAAACAATAGTGGATTGAGAATGTTAAATTCACTTCTACATTATCATGACATTTACTTAAAGAGATTTTTGAAAGCCAAAAACTATGCTTTTTCTCAGGAATACCTAGAGGAGTGTTATGAAGAATTAATAGAAAGATGGCAAAAGAGCGTATAAAAAAGGTAAACAGATGAATAGCTGTTTCATTTTTGTAAAAAAAGTCAGAAAATGGCAAACAATATTTTACATTGTTTACTCGAAGACTTTAAAGTGGGCACAACTCATACGTAAATATTTTTTTTTAAACCAAGGTGAGAAATTTTGTAAAAAAATCAAAGTCAATAGGTATTCAAAACTAAGCAGGTTTGTCAAAAACATCTTTTCATGAATGTTTTTTGGAGATTAGTACTTAAAATTGCTGGTTAAGGCTGAAACTTTACATAAGTTCTAGAAGAAAAGACTTTGGGGGATTCAGGAAGGTACCATGAAGTGAACACCTCCATGTACATGTCACTGTACAAGATGCTCCATGGTGCTCAGGCACAATGATGTGCCATGCTACAGAGAACTGTACCAGTGGCTATGCTGAATTCACACTAATGAGATAGTCTGGGGAATAGGAATATGTTGTTTTTCCATCAGAAACACCTCAAGAAAGGCATGTACTAACTAAAGATTTAGCACCGTTTTCCAGGCTCTGTCTTTTGTATCTGCCTTACATTGTTTACAGCTAATTGTAATCTACTCAATGTACTAACTAAAGGCATAGCGCTGTTTACCAGGCTGTGTCTTTTGTATCTGCCTTACATCGTTTACCAAAACATAGTCGCTACTGTCCTACATTTAAATTACAGCACGTGACTTATGATTTGCAACTGTCCTTCTCTTCTACATCTTATCTGCCCCTTTTTTACATTGTTTTATTTACTTTCATTTGACTCCCTTTGGGACCATTGGCCTGCTATACCTTGTCCCTGCCATACCTTGTTGCATACACTGAAATGCTTATGCTAAGCAGGAAAGGTATTTACTACTGCTAGCTGAATACTCAATTTTTTCTGACTTAAGCAAGCTGTTCATTCATTATTTACAACTTAAGTACACTAAATGTATTATTTTTCTCCTCTGCTGCATGTTTTTTTTCCCTACATCTAGCATTTTTCCACTGTCGCCAACCATTTTAGTCTGTCTAATCTTTTAGTTACTTTAATTAGTTTCCTCTACTGTCTGGATATCATGCATTTGCTTATTATTAAGCCCTAACTCTCTGTCGCTAATGCTTAGCCAAGTGTTATCAGACCATGGCCTGATCCCTGTATTCATACCTCCAAGTAGTTGGTTATCGACCCTTGTTTTTTTATGATAGGAGTTTAAGGACTCCCTTGTAGATCTTTTTGGCGCATCTTTTTACCACGCGCTGGTCTGCCACCCCCTGTCCCTTCCTCGTAGTGTTTCTCTCACATTGACCAGTTCCTGCTAATCCTTTAGCTACCACCATTTTCTTTAATTTTAACCACAAATCCTATCTTTAATTACTGCTTTATTTGCCCAATCTGAGCTGCATGCTCATTTGTTTACTAGAATATATTTAAACATATACATATGCACAATATTACTGTTCTTCAATATAAAGGTCATTTTAGAGATATAATACCCAATGCTCTGGCACATTACCTTGACTTAATATCTGCTGTCTGTGCTTTGACTAACTGCTACCCTAAATGTATTATTGTTACTCATGGCAAACCATCTGTTGTTTTAAATGAGGAATAACTGAATCTGTGTGACTTGGTCCATCTCCTGCAATGTTTTAACCTATTCTGTTAGTTGTATATTTTGTCTCACTGCTTTTGTGTCCTCACACCCCCTCCTCACTAATTTCACACCTCTACTCCCTACCACCACTCATATCTACACTCACCCTATCCTACCTTACACTCACGTCTACTGTCCCACTACTCAGTTACTCTTCTAATCCCTATTCCCATTGCCCCTTGCAAATCAATTGTCTTATTTTTATGTTTTTCAGGTTTACCTAATTGCTACCTGTGTTTCCCTGACTCTACTTCAGGCCCAAACTCACTGGAAAACCACCTATTGCCAAACATCTGCTGTTTGTTCTTTCCTTAGTGGAATTTTACCTAAGTACGTACTGCTCACCTGAAGATTATATTTGCTGCCTATAATCGCTGGCCTACCCCTGTGTTGGCTGCAGTACACCTGCTGACCTCTCCCCTCCCACCTACCTCTTCCTCCAACTCTTACCTTAACATCCTTCAGTCTTCCTACACCCCTCTCCACCATACTTCTCTCCACTGTTAATCCTTACCTCCTTTCTGAACTATTCATTTCTCCATACCCATTTCTCTTCTTATCTGCCTGCTCACTCTCCACTGTAACTCATACCTCCTTTCTGAACTATTCTTTTGCTCTTTACCCACTCCTCCTTTAACCTGCTTGTTCTCCTATCTACCACAGTAAGATATTCTAATAACTCCCTATACCTGTCCAACCCAGCTCTTCCTTACATCTCTAGAATTGTGCCTTGCTTCCTACCTCCTGCTGTCCTAATCTCAGGCCCACTATCTCTGCTTTTGCTAGAACCCTACACACTTTCCTCTCCCTTTCTTTCTCTTTTTCACTGATTGTTTTTTCTTCAGACTTTCCTTTTGGTGTTTTTTCTTCAGACTTTCCTTTTGGGTGTAGCTTCGCTCCGTTCGCCCTCGCTACTCTCGGGCTCACTTCACTACCCTACCCTACCCCATTCCCACCCACCCCAGTACAATTTCCTTTATACTTAACAATCCTTCCCCTTCCTGCCCAGCCATCCACTACAAATTCACTTCCTGTCTTGCACCACTCCCACAATCCAGCACCCAATCACACTTAACATAATCACCTATTCTTCCCTTTCCTGCCCAGCCATCCACTACAAATCCACGCCCTATTACCACTCCCGCAATCCAACACCCAATCAACCTTAGCATACTCACCTACTTTATATTATTTCTTACAATTACCACCTTCCCTCCTTAACCAAACCTCTCATCATGCTACATCTACTTATATCTGCAACATTACTCACTATACTCTCTATTACTACCTCCTATCAACCTTACCTCTCAAATCCATTATTTTGTTCCCCTACCTCACACTCACACTACAACTTTCCAACTTCACTTTCTTTTTCCATCTCTCCAGACCTATTTAATTCTACCACCATAACTTTGTACAAAAGACACATACTTCAAATTCTCAAACCATCCAATAGGATTAAATACAAACCTCCCAAATACTATCTACTTTTTACATCAGCAGGCGCTTTTCTCTATAGACATTTACTCTCCTCTGGAGACATCCATTCCAACCCTGGCCCCTCTTCACCTTGCACCTCCCTCTCCCCCCCTTCATCCACCTTAACTACCTCCTGCTCTCAACCCTCTTCCAACAACCAACCAGATATACAACCTCAGTCCCAATACTCAAAATCTCGCAAACTCCTAACCTTTTATTCACTAAGCATTCAAATCCTAGCAAATAAAATTACGGATCTACACTCTTGGATAGCTTACAACACCTCTCACATCCTATCCCTATCAGAAACATGGCTCAAGCCTCATATCTCAAACAGTGAAATACTCCCCCCTGGTTACAACATCTACCGCTCTGATAGAACGTCAAAGAAAGGAGGTGGTGTAGCCATCCTCTACTCTAACAGCCTTAACCTTTCACCTTAACCCACATATATTCCTAGCTTCCATCCTGCTGAACTCCTCATTCTTAACCTCCATCTAAATCCTCACAAAAAACTTTCTATAGCTTCCATCTATATTCTTCCTGGCAACAATATACCCTTTCTCGAAAACATACTATCCTGGTTCTATCTCAATATACCTTATGAAACACTCATCCTTGGGGATGTCAATATAGACTGGTCTAAACTTTCTACTGACTCTCCCTCACTCAGTATTCACCTTCATGGTTTCCACCAACTAATTTCTACCCCCACTCATTTCCACAAAAACTCTACCTCCAGCTCCACTATAGACTGGGTTCTTACTAACTCCCCTCAACATTACCACCAGCCCAAAACCCTACCAGACTCCCTCAGTCACCATCTCCCTACCTCTATCCTAAGATATGACCCTCACTCTCCTAAACCCCACCTCTATAGAGATTGTCGAAAACTATCCTCATTTAACTCTCCTCAATTTAACTCACTACTGCAAAATATTGACTGGTCCATCCTTAAACAACTTCCCCTGAATGATGCCATTGACACTTTTAATAGCATCTTCCTAAATACCCTGGACTCCCTTGCTCCCTCTAGAATGATCAGAGTGAAATCTAATAATTCCCCCTGGCTTTTAAACGAAGCTAAGACCATCATGAAACAAAGAGACAGTGCCTGAAAAGCCTGGATCAAAACTAAACAAACACCTCATCTTCTCAAATAGAGACAACTACGTAATCTTGCCAAAAAACAGACAATTAAAAACAAAAAAATAATTTTATAGCTCAGGCCAGCATAAACATAGATCTAACCCCCGTAAATTCTGATCTACATTAAATAGCATCCTTTACCCAGGCTCTCCCTCTAACCCTTCCCCCCACCCAAACTCGACTCCAAAGGAAACGGCTACCCTACTAAATTCCCACTTCATCTCCTCCATCCAAAACCTCCTACCCTCTCAAACTAACTCCTACTCCTTACCTGATCCAACACCCAGTCCCAATAACACTTTTTTCTCCTTCCAGCCACTTCCCACTTCTTACATCAAATCTCAACTGATCAAACTCAAACCCTGCTCTCTCGCTCTCTACTGATAAATTGCCTCCCACCTTCCTTAAACTTGCAGCTGACTCTGTTGCCTACCCTGTGACTATATTAATTAATAGATCCATGCTAGAATGTACTGTTCCTACTCTTTGGAAATCTTTCTACACCACCCCTCTCCATAAGGGAGGCAACTCTACTGATCCTACCAACTATCGACCTATTGCCATTCTATCCCCCCTATCTAACATCCTAGAAAAATGTATCCATACTCAGTTTCTAAACCACCTTCTCGATCACAACTTACTCACTCCTACTCAACATGGTTACCACCCCTATCATAGCACTACTACTGCTCTACTCTCTTTCACCCACACCATTGCAGAATTCCTGGACAATAATAAACCTACTTCCTGTCTCTTTCTAGACCTCTCCAAAGCTTTTGATACTGTATCCCATCATTTACTTCTATCTAAACTTGCAAACGTTCACCTATCCTCCTCCACCTTTAGCTAGTTTGCTAGCTAGCTATCTGGACACCAACAATATGTCAAATGGCTCTCCTCATATTCTCCTTTCCTGCCTATCTCTACTGGGGTTCCACAAGGTTCCATCATAGGCCCCCTTTTATTCAATATCTTCACTAATGACCTCTTAACCTCTTGCAATAATTCATCCCTCATTCAATATGCTGATGACTCCACTATTATTTCTACAGCCGCCAACATCTCTGACCTACACAGTCTAACCCAAAAAGCTCTGCTCTCCACTGAGCAATGGCTTTCAAAAAACGTACTAATCCTAAATCCCAAAAAAAAAAAAAACTCTTGCTCTTCCTCCCCATTCTCTTGCTCAACATAGATCTTCCTTTGTCATTAAATCTTGTAATTATACAGCCATCCATCCTGACATCCACACTAAACTCTTAGGGGTTGTCATTGACGATGAACTAAAATTCAATCAGCATATACAGCAATGCATAAAGAAAACCCATCAAAAACTTGGTCTCCTATATTGGAACAGAAAATACCTCACTCCTGAGGCTAGACTCACCCTTGGACAAGCACTTCTCCTCCCCTTTCGCCTCTATGCTGCCCCAGTTCTCAAATGGCTCTCCTCATATTCTCCTTTCCTGCCTATCTCTACTGGGGTTCCACAAGGTTCCATCATAGGCCCCCTTTTATTCAATATCTTCACTAATGACCTCTTCACCTCTTGCAATAATTCATCTCTCATTCAATATGCTGATGACTCCACTATTATTTCTACAGTCGATAACACCTCTGACCTACACACTCTAACCCAAAAAGCTCTGCTCTCCACCGAACAATGGCTTTCAAAAAACTTACTAATCCTAAATCCCAAAAAAAACAAACTCTTGCTCTTCCTCCCCCATTCTCTTGCTTATCATTGATGATGAACTAAAATTCAGTCAGCATATACAGCAATGCATAAAGAAAACCCATCAAAAACTTGGTCTCCTATACTGGAACAGAAAATACTTCACTCCTGAGGCTAGACTCACCCTTGG
Source organism: Protopterus annectens (assembly GCF_019279795.1). NCBI lineage: Eukaryota > Metazoa > Chordata > Ceratodontiformes > Protopteridae > Protopterus > Protopterus annectens. Next base: position 1,014,413,490 of record NC_056731.1, on the reverse strand, counting down.
ACAAGCACATCTCCTCCCCTCTCTACTCTATGCTGCCCCAGTTCTCACAAATATTCAAACTGCTACCCTGAACAAACTTCAACAAACCTACCACAAAATAGCCAGATTCATTACTAACTGCCCAAACAACACACACCACTGTACTGCCTTAAAGTCTCTACAATGGCTGGAACTCCCACAATTACTTAATTTCTACCAATTTCACATGCTGCACTCTATGCTGTTTAAACTCTCCTGCTGTTCTTCCCTATCTCTCCTTGTTTCCATCTATACCCCTTCTCGATCTCTCCGCACCTCAAATCAGCATTTGCTTGATGACTACCACCCTAACAAGTCTGTTGGTAAGCAACTCTACAACCATTCTGTTCCCCAAGCTTGGAATAAACTTCCCCTTGATATACGCTCTATCTCTCATACTCCACTATTTAAAAAAGAACTGAAGACACATTTACTCAATTCCAGAACCTGTCCCTGCTATGACCCTACTTAGGTCTCCCCTCCTCCACACTCATATCTCTCTCATTACATCCTACTATCAGTCTTAACTTTCCCCTTCTGTTCAGCAACTAACAATTTAATTGTTTCAAAGAAACAAAAAATGTAGTTGTTTATTTCTGCACATGTAAATGTTTATTTCTATTGCTTGCTATTATTGTTTATAATACTTTTTTTCTTGTTCTGTGATCATATGTTGTATTTGCTGGAGCTTTTCTCCTCGGGTCTCCACTGAAAATGGGACAATAACCCAGTTGGACTAACCCGGTTAACAAATGTCAATAAATAAATAAATATGTACACCCTGAACAATTCAAAGAATCACACAGCAGTGTACCTCAACATGGCCGTCCCTAATAAGGTTACTTCCTTAAAGTGAGAAACCCCTATGACTGATTGCAATCATCCATGAATTACTAGGCAGGAAAAAATGAAATATCAGGGATGTTCTGACAACAAATGGGCAGACAGAGGATGTATGGTGTGTGTGTGTATATATGTGTGTGAGAACGTGTTTTGTACTGTGTGTATTCATATGGGAGAGTAAATGTGGGGCAGTGTCTGTGTTCACACAATACATTACTGATAATCATTAATTACCACAGGAATGTGATGAACTGCACTCACAGTAATTAAGAATGATTCAGAAATATACAATTCAGCCAATAATGAGGGTTCATGTTTTGTTATGATATGAAGTCTATCAAAATTATTTGAGTATTAAAGAGTCTGTCCAGATTTTTTATTTATTTTTTTGCTAAAATGTTTAAATTAAGATTAGGAAACATTCAGACAGAGGTTGTATATCTTGCAATCACAAGATATGCTGTGACTGCTAAATATTCACAAGTCATGTCTGAACATCTGAAGGTAAATTGCATTTCTCTGAATGTAAGTACTTTGTTACATATCTATTTGCAGTGTCTACATGAAACTACTGTGTTATTTTATTTTACATACTTTGATTGGCTTTTTTTTACTTCTATGATAGATTTTAAGAAATCTGAAGCACCAATATTCCTAATTAACTTACTCATACCCATAATAGTTGAGGTAGTTCCATATAACATAATGGAGTGATGACCTCCATATGGGACAGGTGTCTGTTTCATATACTGGGATTAGAGGTAAGACCCAAGAGAAGAAGCATCTATATAAGTTATCATATCAACACTTGGTGACGTGGGACCTTTTTTTATGGTCTCCCAAGACATGTGTTTGAACTATACACAATATAAGCTATCCACATATGATACAGCGTATATTCCTTTGCTGCCACTTCACTTTGTTTTGACGTGAGTTCTCCTGCAGTGAATGTGACATACACAGCTAGAAGAACTTGGACTTAAGACTCTGTCCTTCATCCTCTAGAAGAGATAAAATGACACTTGGCCTTCCACTCAAAGCTAAGTAATTGGTGCTACTGTTTTTTTTTTTAACAAGCCACTCCCAAAATCAGTTATGTACCATCTTATTTGTCAATATATACTATGTCTAAATTATCTATATAATTTTATAATACTCTCCACAATCATTGTATTTATTTTCAAAGATTAGAAATGATTGTATAATTGAAGTGCCACAAATGTACTACTGAGTCTTTTTTTTTGTTAGTTTGATTTTGCTATAGCAATAAGAAATTAAATTATATCTTTCAAATATTTGTATCAGCAAACATGATTATTTTTTTTTCTGAGGATGTATTGTTTGTTTTATTTATTTATTAACTGGATAAACCCACTAAGCAGAGCTACATTTTTCAGAAGTGACCCAAGGTACTTTCTGGTTAACTGATACAGTAATGAGATGGAGACAGACAGAGAATCAAACCTATTATTACAGGATCAACCTCATTAGCAGCACTTACCCTTAACCCACTGTTCTAAACTATGAAATGAGTGTACTACGTCTGTTATGTCTGATACTAGGACTTTTTTAACAACATGAGTGAAATGGGAGTGTGCTTTAACAAAACAGAGTTTATGCTGCTGCTTTAGAAAGTAGTGTAGTCAAATATAATTCCAAATGTTTGAGTTTTGGTAAGACGGCAACCAACAAAATTCACAAAAGTGTTTATTGTACTTTAAATTCACAATTAGATACTTTCTGAAAACGTATACCCCCTAAAAAAAGTTAAAGTGGGTATTCTTGGCAATGTAATGCACCTTATATCTAGCTGTCATTTATTATCTGTTATCAGTTTTCTGTTTTCTCTTTTGCAGGGAGCCAAGGACTAATATTATATTTCATCCATCAGAAAGATTTAGTAGTAAATAATTATGCCATGAGATGGCCTGATAGCATCATGCAGCTGATACAGAAGTGACTGTCAAACAAACTGTATATTTATTATCTTCCTGTTCAAGAGAAGTTGAGAGTAACTGAGTATGTATTTTCTTCCTGAGGAACATGAAATGATAAGGATCACACCACCGCAGAACACTGAAAATCAATATGAGGATGCAAGCTTTTTCTACAGAAGATATCAGATCACAAGTTAATTCTTTGTAATATCAAAATCTAACTCTAGCAACTTGAGAAGGCTCCAATGTGCAACCTAATGAAAGAAGTAGGGCCCAGTCTTTTCTTATGATTTTAGATATGAATTTCTTTTGAAAGTCACAATGATTATGACATAAAATGTTGACAATTCATTCTTAATTTTCATTTTTTTTTCAAAGGTACATCAGGATGTTTTCAGTTACTTGAGCTACTAAAATAAAACAATGCAGTTTACATTGCCTTTATATTTACTGTTCCTAGAGGTTATTGGGGAACTATTGTTAGTCGTAATGCATTGGTTAGTTATGTGATTTATCTTGGAGAAAATTATATTTTTTAATAACATGCTACTCTCCTAACTACAGTTATGCTTTACTCAAGTTAAATCTTTCTTTCTCTTCATATACATACACATATATGGAGAGACAGAAAGACTGATATACAGATACATAAGTAGACGGATGTATTTGCCATTTCTGCCATAGGTAGTGAATGAAAAAGGCAAATGGCAAATACATCCGTCTACTTATGTATCTGTATATCAGTTTTTCTGTCTCTCCATATATGTGTATGTATCGGAAGAGAAAGAAAGACATATTCTGTTTAACCTTTTAGATAGTTTGACTCCAGTGTATTCATTTCACTACCTATGGCTGACATTAGTCTAGGCTTCTGTACAGCACACTCTGTGCTAATGATTCACATGCACTATTACTACTCAGAAAGAATGAATATGTATGTCTGCCTTGATCGGTGAACTAACCTCATACAAATGTCAGCAGCAGTCCTTCAGTTAACATAGTGCATAATGTTATAATTAACTAAACATTACTGCACACCACAGAAGTATATAGGGCAATATTACTACAGGTCAGGATCTTGTGTAATCTTTGTGGAACATACAGCACTATAATTCAACACATATATTTATGCTTTATTATACATTAAAGAAGAACAAAGGTATCTGTTCAACAACAGACTATAATACATGAAGTATCATGAAATCAGATGTTTTGCACATGAACGTGCCTTTGTGAGTTCTGCATGCTTGCATTAAACATAACAGAATAACAGGGAAAGCATTAGAAGTACAGATTTCTGAATGACACTCTAGCATTGCTTTTTCATAAAACAGAGCAAAATGTGAGGTAAAAAAGGTCATGAGATGTCTCCTGAAGATGACTTTCATTTTTGGGGGGAGGGGCAAGATCCTACATCCCTTTGTAGTTGACTTCACCAACTGCATTTCTAACACTAAGTACACTGTCACAACACTTCTGAGTAACTGAACAATATGTTGATTGACTAAATAGGCCCTTTAAATTATGGTATACTGAAAGTGAGCCATCAAATGAAAGAAATGCTGAGGACATGAGATAAGCACAAAAGGTACTGCCATTAAGTGATGTGTATGAGTAAATTGGGTTCCTTGCATATCTATATGTGTGTGTGTGTACATACACACACACACACACACACACACACACACACACAATATATCAATATATATATATATATATATATATATATATATATATATATATATATATATATAGATATATTTACTTCTGAATGTCTGGTTGAGACCATATGATCAAAGTTTTGGAATCTCAACATTCCGAAATAAATCCCCCCATAAAAAACAACTTTCTCAACGTTTATGCAGGGGACAAACCCCCCACACCCCTGCTACTTAAATATACCAACTCCGAGATCACACTACAGTGAGAAAAATGGAAATCTCTCGTTCCACGCTGTATGCAGATCTCCGTTCAGAATTTCGAAGTTCTAAAACTTCGATCATATTGTCTCGACCATATGGAATAAGGGGTTTTAGTAATTTGAAATTCTGAAGGGAAACCATATATATATATATATATATATATATATATATATATATATATATATATATACACACACATACCAGCATTCCATCAAAATTAAATGAAAAATGAATTTGCATTTACCATGAATTTGCCTCTTGTGATATTAATGTAGGGGTGGTTTGAAGAAGCCCACTAAATTTTTGATTAGAAGTGCAGCCTCTCCACTAAATAAAATAAAAAAAGAGCTTTTTTGAGTTTTTTGTAATATTATGCACCACATTCATACTTTATCTTACAAATAGCTGCATGATATGACGTATGAAAAGAAAAACATATTTTTCAGTAAAATGTGATGCCTCATAATTCAACATGTAACTGAGACACTGTGATACATTATTACACTGATCAAATTGCCTATACTCAGTACTGTGAGAAGAAATATACATCTGATTGGCAGACTGAGCAAATATAGAGAATTAAAATAGAAACTACAGTATAATTCTTGGAGAAAAAATACACAGTGTATTCTTATTCATTTCTTCTACCCAACTAGCCACCATCATTTAATATGCAGATGATGCCTTTCTTATCTGCTCTGACCCCTCACCCCAAAAACTACACCAAAAATCAAAATCCCTCTACAACATAGAAAAATACCTTACCAACCATCAACTAATTCTCAATCCCAATAAATCCAAGCTTATGGTCTTCTGCAACAATAGAATTAAAAATAACCAAACCTCTCTTATCATCTACTCATCCAGTGGTACTAGAATCGAACCAGTAAGTCAAACTAAATTCCTTGGTGTAACAAAAGATGAATCCCTAAAATTCGACAAACATATAGCTATTGCAATTAAAAAAGTTCACATCAAACTTGGCTCACTCTATTGAGCCAAACCTTTCTTAATTGATTATGCCAGACTTTCCACAGCCAGTTTCCATCTGCTTTCCACCTTTATTGCTCTCAAATCTTCACCAACCTGCGTAAGTCTGACTTAAATAACATTGAAGTTTAGGGTCTATATTATATTATCACATGCTTACAAACATGAACGATAAATAATCAACCCCATGTAAGCGAAAGCTTACAATGTCTAAACCTCAGAACAGTGATTTTTTTTCATGGGAAAAAAATCGATGTTCCAAAATAAAAAAAAAAAACAACATTACATTATGTGGGGGGCTTCGCCCCCACACCCTCCACACACCCCCTACTTAAATATACCAACTCTGACATCGCACTACAGTGCAGAAAATAGCAAAGTAATGAAAGCAGCCAAGCAAATTCTTTCCCAGGGAAAGAATTTGCTGAAAAGCCACTTCACTATTTTGCCTTTTTGCTCTTTTTGGATCGATCAAGATGCATTCGGCAAAATGCATCTGCGATCTGGTAATAGGGAACTGAAGTTCACTATAATAAAATAGCCAAGTTTGCTGCTAACCAGCCACACAAATCCCACCACTGTTGTGTGCTCCACCAACTTAACTGCCTTGAACTTCCCAATCTTCTATTAGCCAACTTACCATTGCACACAATATCATCCACAAACCTGATCACTGCCATGCTCTTTCCAACTTAGTTGAACCAAATTCCAACCCCAGATCCCTAAATTATCAGACAATCCTCTCCTAAACGTGAAAAAGTCCAACAATTACTATGGCGACTGTCTCCGTTCAAATAAAATATCCAAATCCTGGAACCTACTCTCCCAGGATATACTTAATACTTCTGATAATATCAATTTCAAATTACTCGTAAAATGATACCTTACTAACCACTGGCTATGCTCCTTTAACCACCCAAACTAACCTTTTCAACCTGGCTGACCTCCATACTAACATTACTTTAGTTCCTTTCTTGTACTGCATAGTTGTAGTACTAACTCTCATGTGATATCTCATTTTGCATTATATTTTCTGCCACCCTGTAAAATGTGTGTTTGATAATTTGTAGTTGTACCATGCTATGCTCTCAGAATATGCAACTTCCACTGTCACGTATCGTAATTTGTTTTATATTTGTATATTTTATATTATATATTTTTATACTTTATACTTTTTTTCCATTGTTAAACTTTTCCATTGCTATTGCTATTGTTTTTTTTTTTTTTTATCTACTTCTTCTCCTGGAAATTTTCTCCCTGGGTTGCTGCTGGAAACGGGCCCCTAGCTCAGTCGGACATTATCCGGTAAACAAATGTAAATAAATAATACATGTGATGACAAACTTTACGATTGTTGTAAAACTCATTTGAATAGTGCTTTGAATTGTTTCTCTGAACATGTACCATTTTTTTCTGTCTTTCATCCATAATTGAGTAACCTATATATGGACAAATGTTGAGCTCTTGAGCTTCGGTTGCCAGAGGTTCAACTCACTGAGGATTGGAGTTCCTCCTTAGAAAATTTCTGCCCATGAGTTCTGCCAATAGTGATGCCCTTTTTGGGGGGATTTCCTTCTTCTTTGACTTGATGTGACCATGGATTTGGTATATATATATATATATATATATATATATATATTTATATATATATGTCTGGGGGGGGTGTTGGTGTGAAAAAGTGTCTTTTCATCCAGTTTTCTTCTGTGAATGCAGTTAGAGGACTCCAATCTATGGTGCTTTCAGTTTTGTCCACCCATATTGGAAACACCATACTGCTAGCTTTTTTCTTAAAGGCAACTCACAGACACAAAGAGGAATAATTATAAAGTTCAAGAATGTTAGATAATTCTACAATATACTGCAAGTGTGACCATACTTCTGAAAAAATAAGGGTCAAAATGTAGGAATACATAGTTGTTACCTTCCATCCCACCTTTTCCCTTCAAAATACCAAACACACTGATAGACTTCATGACCAATTTATTATTGCAGTATATTAAATCACCAAGAATGAATGAAAGATAATTTTAAATTACTAAATGACATATCTCAAAATCAGCATTGATGTCATGTGATTACCAATGCAGTAGCAACCAGGTGATGTGCCAGACTGCTCTGCTGGTCATGTTTATTGCCTTCCTAATAATGCCCCCTCAGCAATTTTGCCATTTGCCATGAGTGCCTTTGTAGACAGCTTGTAATTCCTTTTATGAAGCTGGAGTAACCAAGAAAAGGATAGGGAGGTATGGAAAGGGGACAAAGTCATGTGGTGACCAACCCACTTTGAAAAGGGAGGGGAGTGTTAATCCTGGAAACTACCTTGCCGAACTGATGGCAGGAGCCCCAGAGCCTTCCATTAAACACAGCTTTCCCACAAACTGTACAGACAACATAGCACAGTGATGCAGGGGAGCAAGATAGTTTGTGGCAGAAACCTCATTTACTCCATTCCACCCAACATTTCCCCCCACAAACTACCAAAGATACAAATGGACTTTGCAACCAGCTTATTACTTTAATACAGCAAATCACCAAGAATGAAATATCATTATAAATGAGTAAACTTCATAACTTATAAATAGCATACAATTCCTGTTTATACCATGGTCCTAATGACTGAGCCATATATCGGACTATTTTACTGGTCCAGCCTGGTTCTTCCAGCTGAGTGCCTTCTTATCCATCTCTTCTTTGCAAACTTCCCCACTGGCCCCAAACAGCTTAATAAATAGCTCACAATTCCATGTTTTGAAGTTGGAGTGTCCTAGGAAAGGGATAGGGAAATTAAAAAGGAGTAAAGCTGTACACTGAGCACCCACCAGAATATGACTAAGAAGCCTACCCCCCACCATCACACACTTTCCTAGTAGTAATAAACCACTACAAATAAAAAAAAAATCTTTTCATTTAATAAAAGCAGATTAACAACTTTCAAACCTGCTGTAGATTTCCTAATACTATAACATTCTTTCTCTACTTCTTTTCATTTGTTTGTTTATTGGTTTACGTATTTATGTAAAGCTGACATTATAATGATAAAAACTTCTTCAGAGCCTTGTTTGTAAGGAAATTACGTCCAGTATGTGTTCAGGAACAACAGTTGCTGCAGATTATAAACAAACCACCAGGGAATGGAACTTACTGGACATTGTTTGTGTTACTAAGGAGATGAATGCTACTTCCTGCATAGTTTTATTAAATTAGAGTTGTTGTGATCACAGGATTATATATGCAAAATGACTGCTAGATAATTCTACCAAACTGAAATCTAATGTGATGCAAAGCAGATTAATAACAGACTATGTGGATTAAACTGTGATTATTTAAAGATAGTTAGAGTGATGCATTCAGCAAAAGGCTTCAGAAGAAGTGTGGCAAGCTTTAAAATGGGTAAATGCTTGAATGCAAAAAAAAATAAATGTTTAACATGAGGATCTAGGCACAAAAGGTCAGAAGGACATATTTCCATAAACACTAGATGTTAAATTAAAAGAGATACAAGAAATGGAAATGAAATTGAGCAAAGTCATTTTTGCACATGACAAAAGCAACTAGGGAGACAAATTAAGTATAGTATGAGAAAAGATCAGGAATATTTTGAAGCATATATATATATATATATATATATATATATATATATATATATGTATAGATATTGAGCATGATAAAAAATGTTTTATAGATATATTAGATAAAGCAGACGTAGACTGTAAATTATAAAAGTTAATGTCCAACACAAAAGATTGTAGATATATTTACAAAATATTCCGCTAAGTGCTTTGGGTCCGCATTCACAAGGTGACAACAGCTTTTGTTAATAACATTCTGGCAACTTCTGATACTGAAATAAAATTAGATTGTATTAAAAAAGAAATATGCAAATGCGAAACAAAACACTGGGAGGAGTCAGATTTAGTAATAATGACCCTACAAAACATCAGCATGAACTTACGCTGTCATTATATCTGTTATCCATTAAGCCAGTTAAGTAAGGGGACATTCATCAAGATTGGAGACATTCACTTGTTAAACCCATGTTTAAGGGAAAAAGGAATAGGACAAACCCAGTGTTGTATATATCCATAATCTTACTTTCTTGCTGAAGAAAAATAAATAAGAAGGTTATTTTGGATTTTGGATAAATTATTGTCTGAACTGGAAAGATTGGAACTTAAAGCCATATATCAGCATGCATATGTTGAAAATCGATCTATAATTACCTGTAATATGTTGCAACAAGAAAAAACAAGAAGATGATACCTATATCCCACTGGATACCTTTGCTATAACACACTAAAGTGCAAATCAAACAAAAAAGTAGCAAAGGTCTGGCTTTAAATTTCCCAATAGGCATAAATATCCACACAAAATCCAGTAATATTGAGCAGCTCTACTTTATTCAGTACAGCACAAGCACTTTCACAATAGCTTCATCAGGTGCATCTCTATGCACCTGATGAAGCTATTGTGAAAGCGCTTGTGCTGTACTGAATAAAATAGAGCTGCTCAATATTATTGGATTTTGTGTGGATATTTATGCCTATTGGGAAATTTAAAGCCAGACCTTTGCTACTTTTTTTACTTTTCTGTTTGACCTGTAATATGTTGTCCAATAATAATACAATTACAGCTATAAAGAACAATTGTGCTGTGGCAAAATGTATATAGATTTAACTTCAGCAAGGTCATACACAAAACACTGATCAATACATTAGAACAGCTAGCTATTAATGTAATCTTGATAAGGTGGATGGCACCAGTTCTTTCCCGATAGGACATGGCAAGTGCCATACAGCAATTGAACAGGTGAAATTGTAGATCACAGTCAGGATGTCCAACAGTGCTCTGTCCTGACCCCATACTTGTATGACTTATAGCTTTTAGATCTATCTTTTTCATCTGAGGTATTTCTATAGTCTGAATGTAGATGACTTGAAAATGGGTAAACTGATCACAACTGTTACAAACAAGGCATGACTAAAAAAGATCTACACTAAACTCACCACTGTGGCAGAGCAGAATAACATGCTGATGAATCCATCAAAAATAAGAATATGAGATTTGTGAGACACATATTGATAGGTGAATATATAGTATAGAACACAGTGATTGAAGTTGTGATTTCTTTGAATGATCTGGGTATATGAGTAACTCCTGCTTTGATATTTATAAAGCGTAGGATATAAACCTTTGTTTATCAGATGCAATAGACTCTAACTAGAGTATGGAATAATAATATGGAAACCTTATAAGAAAACTAGCATGAGTCAATTGGAAAGAGTACAGTGGGAATATACAAAAATCATCCATGGATGTGAAAGTGAAAGTTATTATGAAAGTTTAAAATATCAGAACTTGTAGAATGTCACATATATTGAGATAGAGGGCAATAGATTTATAGATATTGATAATTACTAGACTATTGATCAGTGAGGATCCCCTGAAGCCCAGGCATACATGCACATGACATTTTTCATTCTACTATTTTAACAATGGGTAATTCAGAGATGAGTAAAACATTTAATATTGTCCCCATCCATGATGGATAAGGATGCTAAACCATTGATTAATCTGTAGCTACTCATCTATTTATCTAGATTACATCTGAATAGTACAAGAGAAGTACTTTGCTACATGTGAAAAGGAAGATGATTCCAAAGAAGTGGTATTCTCTGTGATGCATATATGTTCTTCCAACATTTTCTATTTATGTCACAAAAGAGATTTAGATCTCTTGAGTGGATGTTTATGCCCACATTGGATTTGTGAATTTATAAATTTATAGTAGGTCTAACAGGATAGGGTCTGCTGAGACTCTGAAAACAAGGGCGAGATGACTCCTCAGTAGCCTTTATGGCACCAAGAAAGGGCAGTCTCATAGCATTTATGATTTAGGCAATGGAGTTTCTTAGAAAGCATTGTTCGAGTCCGAATTGTGTTAAATGTTAAAGCAGGTGCATACTAAATGTGACATTATACTCGATGATCAGCACAATGAGTGCAGAATGCAGTGAAACTATCACATCCCTGAACCTAGGTGCCATATACTTAGCAATATGATATGTAACAAAAAAGTACTTTCCTTCAGTAATGGATTTATGATGATTAGAGGGCAATTCATTGTCTCCACAGGTTTCCAGACCCCTAATTACTGGATTAGTTTTCATGTGTGTGTTATCAATATGCTTGTTTAAAGGGACTTCTTGCTTGCCAAAGTATAATATTGTACTTTTCTTGGCATTTAGCTTTAGTCCATTGTTTTGATGTCAGCTATTGGTTTGGAAAAGACCCTTTTTAGGGGTATCAGTATCCTCTGGGGAGCTTATGATAGCACAAAATTTACAGTCATCTGCAAACTTGATCACCCATAAACCCCTAATAGCAGCTTTGATGTAAGAGAAGTAAATGCCAAGGATGAGTGGCTTAAGGCCTATACCAGTAATATCAGGTCATCTGCACCTACAACTCTTTGACATCCTTCCAGTGAAAAGGGTAACTGCTTACAACTAATTGCTACTATCTGAACAGTCAGTGGATGGCTTGTTTTAAATGGAAATAGTAACATGTATTCTTCTTTAATTCAGTTTAACTAATTGTTGACAGCATACTGTAAAGCTTGGGAATAAGGGAAGTGGCACAAGAATGTTGATAACATACTGGGGAGCAATGATTATATGTCTGACCTGCAGCTGTGCAGTGCGGAACTTATCTGGGTGTTGTAGGTCTCAACTACTGCCCAAGGCTGCAGTGCAAATTTATTGTATCCCCTTAAGGATAATTGCCTATATATATATTAATATATATATATATATATATATATATATATATATATATATATATAGGGAATCAGACTGGATTTTTACTCTTTACTGCCACATCACATAGAAGACAGCAGTGCAGGAGTATGCCACATGTTAACTGGTAGCAATGGTGAAGATTATGCACCAGTTCATCCCAATAGTCATGGAACTTTTGATAACCAGACACTATTACATGCATTTCTTTTACTAAATGATCATAGCAACTCTATACATCTGTTAAGGTCTTGCAAATGGTGTGCATTCATATAGCGTAGATGTTTCCAACCCTTGATGATTAGCAGCATCTTTGGCAGTGGCAGTACTCACTCTAGATAAAAGTGAAAACAGTTGCATTTACTTGAATTTCCATGGAGTTTTATATATAAAACAATTTGTGTAAACTAGTATAAGAATGTGCTAATATGAAAATGTATTACAATTTAAGATATGAAAATAAACCCTTACTTCTCAAATATTCAAAACTGTGCAGTGCTTCAGTGAATGTACGGTCTTTACCAGCCTGTTAAGAAACACAGAATTATTTTCTTGATCTGCTGACCAGATAAATATTAACACATATTGTACTCTTCTGAAGAGTTACTTGAAAGAGGCTGTGTAATTAGGTTTCTGCATGCCCACATCTCCAAAAAAATCCTCAGGGACAGTTTGTAGATTGTTTTTGCTCATTAATTTCCAGTTGTGCCGCATATCTGAAATATGACTTTTGTGCACTTCAGGCACTATGACCTCAGTCTGTCTAAAACTTTGTTCAGTCATCTGTCATGGTTTTGCCTTCTACTGGCATAGAGAAGAATAGCACAACATATATATGCTATTAAAGATTTAAAATTAAGCAACATTTTACAGTTCATGACTAATGGTATAATGAGGGGTGATATAATTATTAAACCAGACTGTAAAGAATACAAATAGATAACTAGGTTAAATGCAATATGTTCCCTGGTTCTGAATGAAACGTTCCTTTTAAGACCAGTTTTACATTTGAGGGGCTTGTATAATGCAATACAGCGTGTACACAGAGCTACATATACTAGATGCAAGGGTTCACAGTCTGCATGTTGTGGAAAATAAAAAAAATCTTCTTAGTAGCAGGGTGCTTAAAGTGGTCTATATTTTAAATTAATTGAAAATAGTTAAATTTCATACATGTGGCATCTTATAGCACCACTGTCTTCTAAGATTTAAGATGCATTATTTTATGTTTTGTGCTTTCTTTTTGCAGTATTTACATATGAGGCAAACATCCAAGTATTCTGTTATGCTTCTTAGTTGCATATGCATAAATTGCCACAACACACTTCTGCTTCTTTTCCTGTGTTAAATTGGTCTGTCTTAATAGTTTGCTCCTTCAGTGGCAATGTCTAATACCTTGGGATATTCTGACCTATATCAGTGAGACACATAATTCACAAATTCATAGTTTTGTACTCTATGTTGGAGTTCTGTCATACATACATTATTTGTCCCCTGTATGCTTTTGATTTTCTGGTGAATAATACATTTCTCACATAAGTTATATTCTTGTTTGACTCATAGAATGCTTGCAGTATACTATTCAATGACGAAGCACTGAGTTTTTCCTCATTTTTAAAGGAAAATTGAATAACTACATTTGCAGCATTCTTACTGTACATTACGAAAAAACACATCAGATTACTTTTTGCTTGTCCTTGAGGTTACTCATTGTATAGTACTGCAGAAAATACAATCCCTGAGACCGTCTTTTCTAAGATGCTCTTTTTTAGTGATAGCTGAGATTTTGATAGTTATAAGGTTGTACTGCTGAGGAAAAATCTGAGCAAATGAGTAAGTGTGTGTGTGTGTGTGTGTGTGTGTGTGTGTGTGTGTGTGTGTGTGTATATATATATATATATATATATATATATATGTGTGTGTGTGTATGTGTGTGCGTGTATGTGTATGTATATATATATATATATATATATATATATATATATGTGTGTGTGTGTGTGTGTGTGTGTGTGTGTGTATATATATATATATATATATATATATATATATATATAAAAGAGTTGCTACAATAATGGGTTTCTTTCATAAATCTAGCTCAATTTGCTAATATTTAATATCAGCAAAAATAATCATGTCCAGCACAGAGACAAAAAAATGTTAACAGCAGTTTCCTAATTATTTTGATTTGCGACACCATTACATATCTGCAGGAGAAAAGATAGCATGCTAGTAGTTCAGAATAGTACAAGGAGGTAGAGATTAGATGAACATACACAATGGATTCCTTCAAATCAGGCTTTTGCTCCATGTTGAAGAGTAACACTAATTAAAGCTCAAAGTTGGCATCCAGCTTTCCAGACTTTTTGATTTATGGGCATATCAGGCTTAGAAAGGCTCAATGGGTCACATTATCTTTATTTAACATTCACAGGTTCATAGGTAAGCACTAGTCTGGCTGTTCTTTTGGGCAATTTTAAGCCTAGCCATTTTCCCTTTTTGTGTTTGAAATAACCAGCTCCATTTGGCCATTGACTGGCCTTATCCAGCTGATGGTCAAGAATGATATATTATTCATAATAAGAATACTGGAAACATAACAATAAATAATATAAGGAGACCCATGCAAGGGATAAAGCATTTCTGAGTTGCATCTGTTCATTATTAGTAGTGCAGATGGCATCCCTTGGGTAAAGTTTCTGTTTCCCATCTATCAATCTAAGCTGCACTTGAAAATGGACAGGGATGAACTTTGATTTAGGTGCATAGATAGTCTGTTCCATAGTGGCAGCATCCTCAGTATGATGAGGACTGAAATCACAGACCTCCACCTATCAAGTCTTGACTCTATTTTGGTACATATATTACTCTAGTTACATGATATACAATGGATGCAGTGAATACTGTAACAAAAGCTGTGAAAAATAAAATCATTTTGCAATCGGTAACAGAATTTCTATGAATTATAAACAATATTAAAATACTATATCCTGAAGCGCACATGCCTTCAAACATTAACCTGTTCATCATTTTCAAATCCAGAAACCCACAGAAATACACATAAACATACCAGCATAAATACATTTCACAATCAGTAACAGAACTTCATTTAAATAAAAAAATAATATTAAAATAACGTAAACATAAGCTCACAGGCCTTCTGACATTAATTTGTTCACCATTGTCAATGTCAGATGCATAAACACTAAAACTCAAGATACCTACCTTCCTACATACATACATACATTTATACACGTGTACATATATACATACATACATACATACATAAGACATGTCTGAAATCAGACAAAAAATTTGCATGAGATAGAATGTATTAGACCCATAAAGGCAAGAAAGTTCAGGTAGTCTGTATTAGTTATTTGTTCAATTTTATCTGTTTCTATTTATTTCAGTGAACATTTATTGATTGATTCACTTAAGTTTTAATTTTGAAAGCCCTTTTATATGACTGAACCAGAAAAAGAACTAATGTATAATATAATTTATAATAAAATGAGACAGTGAAGATGTTGTTTTTATATGAATCTGAATGTACAGACAAAAACAACAGTTACTAGATATGATGATTACGCAAGTGATGTAAAATATCTCCAGATAAATTAAGGTTAGAGTGTTTTATCTATTCAGAAGTAAGGGAATGCAGAAGTCAGTTATTAAAAAAGAAAAAAAGGCAGTTTAGTAGTATAAGGCTTTAATTTTGCCTTGAGATAAATTACACGTCATTCTTTAAACTGATATGATATACAGAGTGTTGAATAATATTAGGAACAGGAAAGCTGATAAGTTAAAGGGCATTATGAGACATGAATGAAAAGGAAACTGCCAAGTTAAAAATGATAAAAAGGGGAGTGAGCAAAGACAATGGCTGGTATATTTAGCAAGATATGTACTATAAAATTAGCCATCAGATGATGGGATGATGACAGTAGGATACAGATGGGTAGTTGAGGAAGAAATAGGAACAAATGCAAAATCCTAGAGCTAGAGAGTTGGAGGTTTCATATATAACAAACGGGTATATTATGTTAAATGACCAGAAAATGAAAACACTGTTTTAATATGAGGGCAACACCAAAACATCAGGAAGAACAATAGTCAAAATAAACACATGTCTATTTTTATTTATTTATTTATTTATTTATGTTTACTTTTTTTTTTTTTTTGGAAATAGACTTTATATTTGAAAAATAGTGCAAATAGAATACTAAGGAGTTAGTTCACAGAATAATATGTTTCTTATGGCAGATCTTGCAAAGCATAGTAGCAAAGTGAAAAGCCAGCCCACTGTGAGTCAAGCAACACGAAAGAGAGATGGAATACCATTGTATCAGTGCTAATACTAAGCAATGAAAGTCAGCACACCATAATCCTAGAAACTATGGGTATGTAAGCTTACATTTGCAGTCATATGATGGACAATTAGAGAGTGCTAACAATAAATTAGATAGTAGGATGAGAGAAGGAGTGGTGGCATACCTTTCAGCCTCTAAAGGCAAGATATCTCTACAAAACCTGACAAAATGGGGAGACAAAGGGCCAAAAATAGGGACATATTTTAAATATTGCTCTTATAAACTTATAAAGTTGCCCGAGTAACAGGGTTTGTTTTAACATGCATTTTTCTGAAGGATTTGAAGTCAGAAACTGAAATATATGCCATTATTTAGTGACTTCAGTCCTTAATTCATCCCAGTGATTTGCCCAAGAACCACAAATTTTATGAGGAACAGGCTAAGAATGTGAGACGAAAATCTGGGCAGTTGAGAGATATGAGTGGTGGACATTTTTCTCCTCAGAGAAAATGCATTTAAATTTCAGAGTTAATAATTTATAGCTTTTCTTTGTATAAAGTGATAATATGTATCACTCATTAATACTACAGAAATATTATTAACACCACAAAACATTAACTCAGCTTTATGAATGCCTGTATTGTCAGTATTATGAGAGAGAATAATTCCAGTTTTAAACAACAAAGATATCGGTTGCATGTCTAACAAACTGTTCTGCAATGCAAAGCACCTATAGTAAGACTTTCACCTACATCTGCTGCTCGTTACTTTATTTTATGTAATTATTACACACACACACACACACACACACACACACACACACACACACTATATTTGTGTGTGTGTGTGTGTGTGTGTGTGTGTGTGTGTGTGTGAGTGTGTGTGTGTGTGTGTGTGTTTGTGTGTGCATGCATGCTTTTCGTGCATGTGCGTGCATGCGCGTGTGTGTGTGTGTGTCTGTGTGTGTGTGTGTGTGTGTGTGTGTGTGTGTGTGTGTGTGTGTGTGTGTGTGTGTGTATGACAAATATGTATTAGTCAGTCAGACAAAAGTAGAGTGGAGTGCTTTATTCTTGTGTGAATGTGTTTTTCTTGAGAATTGTTAATGTATGTAAAGTCGTGGTGTATGCCATGAAACAGTGTAAATTGTGCCAGATATGACTACATGTAGTCTCAGCTACAGTGTCAACCAAAAAGCTATAGTTCTCTACATTTTTTCAGTCATTGTAATGTCTCAAAATTTGAAAAGACTAAGACATGTTGATGCAGTAACAAATTAATTCTTGTGTAAACTCACATATCTGTCTTCGAATATAATGCCATGCAATTCATGTGATACAGATGACACCATCATGCTGTAGCAATCATCTAAATCAGATATATCCTCCTGCAAATTCAAGTAATTAACAGAGGCTTTCTGTGTTACTGATTTTTGTTTATTCTGGCATTATGTCTGGTGTGAAGTTGTTGTTGTTTTGTTGCCATGACAGTTTTACACTGTATGTTAGCATCTGCACTGGTTTTCTGGATTCTCAAGCAATATCGCCTTCCCTGTCTACTGTCTGATTCAAAACCATTAAAACTGACACCACTGCTGACACTACATTATAAAAAGAATGCACACTTGTTTACAGCATGAAGCAGATACATTTATTTGTTTTATTCTTATGTGGGTTAGATTAAGAATGCTATGGGAAACAGGCCTTAAAAATTATTTTATTTAACATACCCCCAGATTTAATAATCTCCGTGTAGGAATAGTGCAAGCCCTACACAGAGTGTACTGTGGCTGTGTCTGCAGCTCCTCCTCTGCAGTGCTTCTTGCATATTCATGAAGGTGCACTACAGAGTGATAACCATGTACACGGTTACTAAATCTGTGCTAGGGGTTGTGTTATAGTCCTTGGAGATGTGTAACACACTCTGCACTGTCAAAGTGCCGTACAGCACTAAAAGATTAAAGTAAAGTGTCCTCAGACACTTATGTATACTTTACTTATATCTTTCACACAAGGGGTGTGTTACAGTGTCCATAATATACCCCCTGTAATGTCAAAGGGCCATATGGTACTAAAACATTAAATTAAAGTGCCCTTGGACACTTATTTAATAACTGTATTGATATATTTCAACAGAGGGTGTGTTACAGTGTCTCCTAACACACCCCTGGAATGCCAAGGTGCTGTAGGGCACTAAAGGTTCAAAGTAAAGTGTCCTCAGACACTTATTTATAATATTGTTATTTATTTCGCAAAGGGGGGGTGTTACAGTGTCTGTAACACACCCCCTGCATTGTCAAAGTGTTGTACTGCACTGAAATTAAATGTGAAAATGTGATTGACTATTATTTTTTTATTTTTTTTTTAATTTATTTTAGTTTGTATTTGCATGGCACTACGCTTAGCAAGAAACATGTGCCAGACAGCTTAAAGTAGAAACCAGATGTTTTCAATTTTAATGAAAAATGTCACGTTTAAGCATAACGAAGCAGGTTTGCACAGTGCGGCACTTTGCTCAACAGTGCTCAGACATATCTGAGAGCTATATGGAACTATATAGCTCTAATCACCATATCCTCTATAGCCAAATGGTTAGAGTGACGTCCTTCTGTGTAGTGGGTGGACAGTTTGAATACAGGCCATTCAACCTTTTACATGCAATAGGGAACTGTTTTAAATTTATTTTTTTATTTATGTATACATTGACATTTGTTAACTGGGTTAGTCCAGCTTGACTAGAAGCCCATATTTAGTGGAGACCCAAGTATAAAAGCCTCAATTACACACAAGTGCCCAATATGTTAAAGTTACACTACCAGATAATGTAGTGAAATGCATATGTTTATGGGATATAACGTAAAAGAGATACAACATTATAATAAATTATCAATAATGAACAAATAGTTTCAATAATAATTTCATTTTTTAACTGTAGTTTGCCTGTAGCTAAGCACTGCTAAGCAAAGCTAAGCAATGCGCAAACAGGACCTATTTTAGCAGTACTTGGCAATCCTCAGATCCACATAGCTGGCTTGGGCAGTGCTTAGCACTCACAGTTTATGCAGTCCTCAGCTCAAGCAAGTGGGTTTGCACAACACTAAGCACTGCTAAGCATTTGCCACTTTAAGCACTGCTCAACTAAGTTTAGCGGATGTGCGCACTGCTAAATGGAGCTGAGCATTTATAAAAATGAGCCAGTGGTGGTAAGGGCAGGAAAATAACCTTATTTAAGCTGCACAGGTAAGAATACAGCCAGAACCTGTTGGAGTTGTATCACAGCAGGAGCTATGGCTGGAGTTGGAGAGGGAATTCACTTTTGGGAGCAGCTCTGCAGCATGTTGGAGTCCATTTTGGGCTCATCATTAAAGACCATGATGACAGACTGCTGCAGGGCTAGTACAGGTCTCTGAATACAAATTCGAGGCCTGGGAACATCTGGCACATGACCTCACCATTTTTTCTGGAATTCCCTGCACTTGTGAGCAGGTGTATAATCATCATTATGATGACCTGAAGTGGAGGAAGGGGGCGGTCTTGGCCAAATAGATCCAAGATGCTCAGGACCGTAATGCCCCAGAAGTTTTGTAAGTATACAAACCATTGCTCTACCAAATTCTAGCATGAATATCTGATAGACAGGTACATATAATGGTGTGTTTCTCTTCCCACAGCTACAGAGGAGAGGACTTGCAACTTGGAGGCCTCCGCAGGGCAACTAGCAAGGATGTGCTGATTGTGTGGTGAGTGCAGATATATCTTACAATATATAGTAATATAAATAAGAAAGAGTACTGTAGTAACTGCCAGTAGGTATAGTCTGTTTTGACTGTACTGTAATAACAGTAATAATGTGTAGGAATGATATGTGTATATGGTATTAATACTAATGATCTGGTAATAAACTACACTGACATTCTAAATGTGAAGGGAATAAATAACATCCATTCGTGATCTACAGGAAATACAGTACAACTGCAGTCAAACTTGCGAAGGTAAAAGTGTTAGTATTGCATAGGTTCTGTAATAACAGCACACCTTTAATGCATGCATTATTTAAACTGGAATGCAATAACGTTTGTCAAATGTATACCAATGACTGTGATATGTCTCTCTCAATAAAGCTGTCTTCTGCCAATTGCTGTGTGTATTCTGTTCTGTTGTTGAAGAAATCCAATTTTATAGGCGTTGCAAAGGAAATATGGGTATAACACCATGAAGTGACTGAAGTTTGGCTGCAAAAGAACTGCTATGGTAAAGTGTAGATGTGGAGCTGTACTACAAGATATAATGCAATTTGATATATGTTATGCACTAACATGTGAACCTTGAATAGTAATGTGTAAGGTATTATAGTGTTTTCACATCAGGATTGTCTGCTGTTAACCTTTGCATGTCAGCTATATGCATTCCTGAATGGAAGTACGCTGATGCAGGCAAGTATGACACAGTAGTAGCTGTAGACTGCAAATATAGCATCTGTAAATGTATATGGGCCAGGTAGGCATCACAGCACCCTGATATGGTCTGTACAGATCACACATATTCCCATCCACTAGGTGTTAAGTGTCTACACCTGCATTCCAAGTATTATATCATACTTCACCTACTATCTATGTCATGCGTGAATCTCATGCATGTACGTTCAGCTGTTACTGCAGGATCCTCTGACACTCTACTGATATTACCAGGTCAGACTTTGTCAGCAGGTGAGCTCTAGGCACATATCAGTCAACCAAAACACAGAAGTGGCCCAGTAGCTCAGTGTGATAAGCACTATAAATGTTATTATTTTTCTTCACACAGATCAGGGTTTGAATCCATGGACCAGTAGTAAGATATATTTATAGTAACAGCCAAATAGTACTGATTATTTATAGAAAAAGTCACGTACTGTTAACAGATATTCTCCACACAGGACTTACAGGCAAAGAAATGTCTGTAGTAGCTGTATGAAGGGTATACTAATGTCTACCATGCCTATAAATGACAGCAGGATAGGTATATACTCCATGCATTGTGCATGATACATGTCTCTCAAGTGTCACACTGTCATGGCTAGTGATAACTGCTGCCAATAACCTTGGACACAGATATAAATCCAATTGAAGTATGCCAGTAACACACTCACACAACATCAGTGTAGGGTATACCTTGGTAGTCATATATGTTACCCTGACATGTACGAGGCCCTTCCAGTTTTATGTACCTATAGTTCTTATAGCTTGGCCCATACCATGCCATTGACAGCTTGAGAGGTATGTACATGCTACAGAAGCTATAGGGCACATGTACAGTAGATGTAAAGTAAGGGTAGAACTGTAGAGTATTTATCAGTACTGTTGTAAAAAATATACCTTTGCAGTCGTTAATGAATGTTTTTCTCTCCCTCACCCCTTATCTGCATCACAAATTATTATTTGTATACTACGGGTATGGTTTCATTTCCACATATGTTGTTTTCAAAACCTAATGTTGGGCCTTGTGTTGTATTATTGGATATTTATTTAAATGGTTGCATACTAACATACCTTGTTGAAATTCCACCATTGTTGGCCATTTGTCATAACTGTTACTGGCATGCTGTTAAAATAATTACTATTATTCCATTTATGCCTGTGTTCCATATGCTATGCAATTCCTTTGTTCTGGATTAATTGGAACACCCATACATTCTATTATAACTAACACTGAAATGTTTTGTTCATGACTACCCAATACACCCTGACAAATCTCAGCACCATAGCATGATTGGATAGGCCAGTTCTGGCTGATCCGCCTATCCCACCTCATCTGGCTATGGCACCGGGTCCCAGCACATCTGGAACTAAACCTGGAGCTGCTCCTTCTGCTGGTCTTGCACCACTCTCAGATGGAACCATGTCAGGGGTTGGGGCCCATTCCTGCCCAGGCATGGGCATGGAGAGGAGACTGCCACCCAGAATCAGATTTCAGATATGGTGCACAGGGTCATCCAAAGTGACTTGGATGATACACTGTGCCAGATCAAAGGCAGACTGGTGCACCTTGAGGGGCAGGTTGGCCCTGGTACCAATCCCCCAGCACAGCCACCTTTGTGCTATGAAGGGGCAGTGGTGACTGCCCATGGGTGGGGATCTAAGTCCCACTGTTGCCATCTGGGGACACTTGGTCCTCCGATTCCCAACCACCCTCCCTGTCCAAGGTGTTTACCCCCTCATGTGTCCTACACTGCCCCTGTCTGCTGTCTTATCTGTCTTGTCTGTCTGCAAAAGCAACCTCTCCTAGCCAACGTACCTCCCCAAATGTACCTACATCCCCTCCCCAGTATGCCACTCTCACCTTAAAAAAAAAAAAAAAATTGTGTATCTGTCCCAAAAAAAAAAAAAAAACGTCCCATGCATAGCTCTCCATTTTTCCCCCATGCACACTGCCATGAATCAATAATCCCATCAATTAATCGACAAAGTTATGCCACGCACACACCTCCCTGTTAGGTGTGAGGCTCCAAATTCCAAATTCTCCACATCATGCATAGCTGTTGCTGCTAAAGAAATGGAGAGCTATGGTCCTTTCCTACACTGTGCTGCATATCCCTATTGCCTTTCATATTGTTTTTCCTCTGCATACCCCCATTTCACTACTTTCCTATCACCCATTTTTTTTTCTTTTTTTGAAAATGGCTTGGGTCGGGTTTAAGTGGGGATAAGCACCACTTAGCATTGTGGTGCGTCACACAAACCTGGGCAAACCCACTTAAAACTGCTTTAATCACCATATCTGATTCAGACACTGTTCTGCCCAGCAACAAAACAAACAGCCTAACAAGTTTTGAACATAGGACCCACTGAACGCTCAGGGCAACACACCAGTAGGACAACTCAGCTCTGGAAAATTGCTTCTGCTTTTGTAAATATATCATGCAGTATGGTCATGTAACATTAGGGGAAAAAAAAGACAGCCCTGCCAAATTTTGAAACCAGGACCCTCTGAGCTACAGCCAGAGGAACACACCACTAGACCAACTCAGCACCAGGGAATTACTACTACTTTTGTAAGTATATTATCCAGTACAGTTGTATAACATTAGGGAAAAAAAAGATGCCACTGCCACGTTTTGAACCCAAGACCCTCTGAACTACAATCTGAGCAACACACCTCTAGGCCAACTAAGCTCCAGACAATTGTTGCTGCTTTTGTAAATATATCATGCAGTACAGTAATGTAACATTAGGGAAAAAAGACATCACTACCAAGTATTGGTCCCAGGACCCTCTGAACTACAGTTCAGTGCAATACAACAGTAGGACACCTCAACTCTGGGGAATTATTGGTGTTTTTACAAAGATATCATGATTACCAGTGACACTACTTCTTTATATAATGTGATAAATGACAGCATAGTTGCGCCTGTGATGCAGTACGCAGCCAAAGACATGTTGATGAATTGACGTGAAGCCTACAAAATCCGGTACAGCTGTCTGCACAGAGTGTTGCAGAAGATTGTCATCAAACCTATTCTATGTAATAAAGTACTGGCAAGTCAGTGGAGACTAAGGTTACAAAAGCATGAAAGACAGGTCAGTGTCACACATCATAACCATCCAAACACACATGTTCATGCCAATCCTGTGTAACACACGGTATGCATGCACATATGTCTTGCAACTACACCTCCCATAATAATGACTCCGTAGCTCTGTTACACTCCTTGCATGTCTGACATCTGGTCACCCACAGTTCAGGCCCACAGTCCAGTCTGTTGCATGGCAACTACATGCTTGGCAATACAACATAGAAATAAATGAGTCCTGCAATATCCAGCAGACCTGGTTGCTGATACTGCAGTCACTGCCACCCACAGTAGCACATTGAAGGCCTGGAGGGTGAGACACATCACAAATATGAATACATGTCCCAAATTTCCCTTACCACTCTCTGGATGGCACTACTACTTAACATATGTACCATAGGTACATCCCTCACCTGGACTGTTATGGGTACCCTCACTCTGCCCATGTTGTGACACAAGAGCTGACACTGCACCCTCATGGACATATACAGCTTGCACCCCCCCCCCAATGTCTTCACAATCCTCAGTAGGATTTCTGGCCAGACTCAAGCAGCGGCGGCCTGCTACACATGCAGTAGTATGTTCAGCTACCTGCTACACACGTACCATACCTCCCAAACAACTACACCAGGGCATCCACACAATAGGATCCATACTGTCTACCGAACGACTGTTTCACCCAAAGTGAAACGGCCAAGCACACTTTTGTAAAAGTGATTTTCACCAAAAAAGCACTTTCGCAAAAGTGTGCTAATAAAAGAGAATAACGTGGGGAAATGGATGTTGCTAAAATCGTAGCACACTGGGAATGAGGGAATACTCCCTTTTTCCCACTGTAGTGTGATCTTGGAGTGAGAATATAAAAGTAGTGGGGTGTGGGGTGCAGGGGAGCTTTCCCCCCTGTGTAAATGTGAGTTCTTTGTTTTGTCTTTGTTTTTATTAATTTTGTTATTTATTATTTTTTGCACACTTTAGCAAAGGTGCTTTTTTGGTGAAAAGCTCTTTTGCTAAAGTGTGTTCGGCAGTTTTAGTTTTGGTGTTTTGGGCATTCTGTAAATAGTCCTAGATCCCACACAACACCCATACATGAAGGGCTGGGGGGAATGGTCAGGTGACAGGGACATGTGTCACACTCTCCCCCTACAAACATACACAGCTGATAGATGACCATCAACTGCAGCAGCATGCACATTCTGATAAAAATTATGTATGACACTCACATCTGCCTGTCTCCTTACTGACCCCAACACACATTGTTAAACAATAACCTGCCACAGAGTCAGAAAGTCTGTTAACAATGCCCAAAGACAGCATGCAAAATTGTGCACATACCACATCAATCCAAACAGTGAACAGTATTTATACCTACCCTCTGTGATGTTGTAGCTCTCACACCTTGAAAATGTCCTTCACATAGGCCAGAAAAAGGGTCAAGGCCTACATGAAGGCCTTAATTATAGCACTATGTTGCCATGCCATTGGCTAATGGCAATGTAACTCAGCTGTTCTGG
Organism: Protopterus annectens; assembly: GCF_019279795.1. Taxonomy (NCBI): domain Eukaryota; kingdom Metazoa; phylum Chordata; order Ceratodontiformes; family Protopteridae; genus Protopterus; species Protopterus annectens. Next base: position 1,014,387,620 of record NC_056731.1, on the reverse strand, counting down.
ATGCTATTAGCAAGTGGGAGTCACAGACTGGTGCACAGGCAATCACTTGTTCATGAGCATTACCTACAAAAGACAAGTTGTTGTCTATGGTAAAGAGATCTGTGACTTTCTTCATGAAGACAGACTGCGATTTCCAAGGAAAACTACCACTGGATTTCTGCTCACAAAGGAGTACAGCAGTATACCAGGTATGTCATGGAATTAGCCATGTTATGGCATGCAGATGGGGGGATGCAGTTATGGGAAATAGGAATTTCAACACTAGGTCACAACAACATATCTCTGAATGAGATGTTGCTGTTAGTCTGACTTCCAACACCTACAGTCTTGCCTTTTGGCTCTGTCTGCAGTGACATAAATCACAGATATGTCCCCCGAATCCCCCAGCAATGGTCAGCTCAAGTATGAATGCTACTGGATTGTCTGTTGTACAATAGTGACAGTAACTACCTGTGGATACAGCTGGCATATCACATCATGTACTGTCAGTGAGCCCCTCTCAGTCTGTGAATTTCATACAGGGTTAGTTCAAAGATTGTACATGTATCCCTGAATGTTCCTGGCATAATCTGGCTAGGACATTGTGTACTCCGCACCTGTATCTCATTGCCTCACAGCCATGGCTAGTATACCTGGTGAACCCCTGCATCAGGACAGCAGGTTATAGGCAGTAGTAGTGGGGGGACACAGGCTCCGAATCAGCAACAGCATGTAAAATCTGAGCATACCATATAAGGGAATGCATACAGTACCAGATATTAATATACCATTACTGTATTCAGAGGGGTCTGGCATATCACAGACACAATCCCCACACTCTGGGGACACCCATTACATATTGTCCAACTGGTTTCTAGACATCCACATTTGTCTGGCATGGGGTCCACATATATCAGGCACATGTACACATTCAGCAAACATCTGGGTACTGCAGATGTCAGACACCAATGAGGAGGTAACCCTACATCACCTATGCACTGCTTTCAGTTATTGTGCAGCAGAGATGTTGCTGGAATGTCCACATGCACATGTAGTACCACTCATGTATTTGTTAGATGTTGGCTGTATGACATGGTACTGTAATGTTGCCCATAGGGGACACACCACAGTCAGTGGCAGTGATGGATTTGGACACATGACAATACAGTCTGTCACAGAACACAAGCCATAATGGGTATACCTAGGATCCTATGAGGTTACTAGGGTATGGGCCCTGAGACCCCATATGCCTAAGCCACATGTTAGCCCATGTGTATGCAAGGCAGCACCTGATGCCTCAGTCCAACAAGGACATAGGTGACATCCCAAGGGTGTCTGTGCAGTTAACCATCCAGTTATCCAGGTTCCACCTGCATAGGTGTAAATAGCTACCCTGCCTGATGTGGACAGGGTGACCATTCCACAGCAGGGTGAGTATGTGGGACACACATCTGGGCCACCAAGAAGACCAGTTGATGTCACACACCAGGTTGAGGGTGTATCCGTGTTAATAGAGTGGAGGTTGAGTTGCACTTGTGGGTTCCATGAATGCCTTGTATGCCAGACAGAGGTCACCTCTGAAGAGTATGCATGAAAGCTGGTAGAGGGTTGGGCTTATAGACTATCTGTGTATGGTAGATGTATGAGGCCCTGGTTCACCCTGGTGGGGAACCTCTGTGATGTCCCCAGCTGCTGCATGTGCTGTGTGAGGTGAATGATGGATGGCACATTTTACACAATACTTGGCCTTATTGTGGGTAATACGGTTATGTTAGGACCCCATGTCCCTGGATGAAATACTCTTAGGTATGAGGTGGGCCATGTGACACAACATGGTGGTAAAATGTCATGTTGCCATTGACCTATGTGCACAGGTCACACAGGACTGACAGTGTGCCTAGGATGTTGTTAGTACTGTGACAATATATGTGGATGTCACTCTCCACAAAGGGGTTGACACTGCATGTCCTGCTTTGTGGCCTGATGCCATGTTTCTGGCACCAGTCATGCATCTGCAGGAGACCCTCCAGGGCAGTTGTCTACATCGCTAGGGAATATGGTGACAGCACACAGCATGCAGTTGTTTGCGTACATGGTTGGCCATAGGCCAATGGTTGTGCCCTGCACCACAGATGTGTACATCACACATAACAGAAGCCGAAGCACAGAATAACAGGTTATGCTGCTAGTTATGGATCAACCATTTGGGGTGGATTCCTCTTTGTGGATTACTTGGGTCATGTCAATGTGCCAGTGTGCTACTCCTATGGTAACATATGGTGTGATGTATACTTGGGAGTGTATATCTATCATGGTCAGGTGGGTTATACTGTCAAAGACTTTGTCCAGGTCAAGGTAGGCAGTGTGCACTGCCACCCACCTGTCCATGGCTTTTGTGGCTGTGTCAAAGAGGTCAACCGAGTGTAATAGACATGATCCCTTCCTTGTCAAATCCTAACTGTGTGTGATTGAGTGTGTGGAGGTTGCCAATGTCCTTGTTAATGAGGCTCACTATAGACTGTGCAATGGCCTTGCAGAGCAGCCGAATTAGGTTGATGGTTGTATAATGTGAAAGATTGGTGGATGCACAACCTTTGTGTAAAGGGGTGACAGTGGTTGTCTTTCACATGGGTGGGACAAAGGCAGTAGTCAGGCCTCCTTTGAATACAGTGGCTTATGTTGTTGCAAGGTTATGCTTGGGATCATGCAGGATGCATCCTGTGATGTGATAGGCTCCCAGAGTAGAAGTCTACCATCATATTCACATGGCAGTGGTGACTTGTTCCTTACAAATAGGAGAAGGGGGCAGGTACTGTGGACATCCTGATGTATTGACACACATTAACTCTGTCAGGCATCACGTATGCTATACCTATAGCACTAGTATAGCTGGTGTCCTTGACCACCACAAGTGAGCAGATGCATGTGCTTCCTGTGATATTGCAGACATATGGGCAGCCCAGGAGATGATTGTCTATAGTGGATGTAGACAATGTGGGCCTGGGTTTGCTGTGCAGGTTTCCAGGAGTAATCCCATTTGCTTTTTCACAGTAATGAGACATTGCTTGTAAATTGGCACCTGCCACTACTTTATCTTGGACAGTAGTTTGTCATCCTTGTTATACACACTTATGTATGGCATATGTACACCAGACAGGTCCAAGTATCCTTGCAGAGGATGATGTAGTCCTATTGTGTATACCTGACTACATGCATCTATACAAATGCACATCTAGCACATGTGTATGTGTGGATATTGGTGCCAGTCCCTACAGAGGAGTTTGGGGATGTGAAGCAGTGTATACCACCCCCCAGGAGACTGTATTCCATGTTGGAGGTGAATGTATATGTGACCCTAGCTAGATGGGCATTATGGGAGATGGTGACCACAACCGTGACTGCACAATGGTTGCTTTGCCATGGAGGTTGACACTGTAGGGATGCTGCAGTGGTAACCTGTGTTATGTAATATTAATGACAACACACAGTCAATTCATGTGGGGGTAGCCCCTAGCTGCAACAAGGTGTTTGTAAACCCACTGTTGATGGCTCTCTGGTCATTTGTATGCTTGCATGGGTACATCTTCCAGTGTATGTTTGGGTCATTTAAGTAACCCTGGATCAGGGTACAGACCCAAATCAGAATACAGTTGATGAGGCCTATATAGGCAGGATGGTCTTCCTGGTCACATATGGTGGCCGGTAACTAGCCATGATTTAAACAGGTGTGCTCCCAATGGTGAATTGCACCTGCAGTGTCCCATGTATCTTACTGCCTGTACAGTGTGGAGGTGTGTATGTGTGTCGTACATACAGAAATCATATATCCCATTCCATTTATGCCCACACTTTAGGGTATGACTCTCTTATAGGATGGTTGACCAGGTAAGGCTGGGGTGCCCTGTACAACTTTGAACCATGTGTGTGTGTCTGCACAGATGTCAGCATTTCCCAGGGTTAAGAATGCTTATATTGAGGGCAGAGTGATGTGTAGAGATCTAGGGTTTTGCAACATGGCCTTCAATGTGTGCTGCATTGACAGTTGTATGTTGGTATTGCTAACATTACCACTTTTCGTAATGAAGGCACTATGGGGGTGGTGAGAACCATTACCAGATGCCTGAAGGCCAGTTGCGACAGATGGAGGCCATCTGTTGCAGAACATTGTGGTCTGTTGACCATATCATCTCAGGCTCACAGGTACTGGGACCCCCTGGAATAGCACAAGATAAAAGGCCACATGTTAAGGTCAATCATTTCCTGAATGTATTGTAATATCAGTGTGGGTGACAGCAGAATGCTGCATAAAGCTAGGGACATACCTGCCTGGGACACATAATCAGTGTTCCCACCCATGTCTCACTGCATATAGTTCAGGCACGTATATCTCAGGTCAGCCACACCAACATAGACTGCAACAGACTCATGACAGTACCTGTTGGTGAGAGACAGCAGTTTTTATGTGATTTGGTAGAGTCTGTCACCTGACACACAAGTAACTGTGACCATCCACATGTACAACCAGGTGAGAGGCACATCACTGTATCTCACATTGGAGTCTGTTATGTGTAATATGTCTGACATGTGCTGATGCCTGCATGGCTGTGGGACACAGGTGTGTGGCTATGTGTGGTATGTGCTTGTACAGCTGTGGCACTCATGTGTAGCTTTGCCTCGGAGGTCTCCTTTATTTGTGGATGTGTATTTTGATGTCCACTGCATATGTGTGTGTGTTGTGTAGGTGTGGTTGGTGTGTGAGGTGTACTGATTGTGTTGACAACCTTTGTGGGGACAGCTATGAGGCCTTGACAGGGAGAGAGCATGAACTGCAGGTTCCTACTGTCATTGCATCTCTCACACAGTGTGTTCCTTAGTGGTGTTTGTACATGTATTTCCATTTGAGTATATGAGGCAGGTGCTACACTGTGCCAGGACACCCATAAAAAACACAATGGCAGGGTGAACTGTAGGGCATTGTTCAGCATATAGTCCAGAATCTGAGGGAGGAAGGCCAGGGAGACCAGAGGGGTGGACTTACAGCTCAGGATCTTACTACAACAGTAGGAGGCTGCCACCACAGCATACCATGTAGACAGGCTATGAATAAGTAGTAATAGGTCCAATAGGTAAATGCATTTGAATACCTCATAGCACATGGAGCAAGTAGCATGGCGCATCAAGATCAGGAGGGCAATGCATGCTGTATTGTCACTATGTTACCCATAGCCACAGACATACAGTGCCGATAGATGGCAGGGTATGATGTGGGGGTTAGCGGTGGATAGTGTTGGCAAAAGTGGATGTGCAGGGTGTGTACATAATGGTGAGCAATGTATGCAGTCCTGGTATGTGTTCCCCTGTTCATGTCTTTCAGGTGGCATGTTTAGATGTTGCAATGCACCCTTCTCAGAAGCTGAGACTGCTGCAATGATTGATGCCCTGAGACTCCATCACCGGTTGCTGTTGTCAAGGACTTACCATAACCAGCAGCAATGTGCTGCACTGTGAGCAGACCTGTTAGCAAAAGTGAATGATGTGGACCATGGGGACAGGAGCTATGAACAGTTCCAACACTGTGCTTCAGATATCATACATTATGCACAAAAAAGGGCTGCAGCTGTGGCCAGGACCATGTTGGTGCAGGGGGAGGGACTGCTACCCAACCACCACTCTTAGCCACAGAGGAGTTCTGAACAAACAAAGTCACCAGCTCACAGGAAACCATTAGTACATATGTCATGCAGATGGGTGGCACAGATTCCACAGCTGAGGAGCATCCAGGTAAGCCTCCAGTGGTCATGTTAATACTGTAGCATTCAGTGTGGCAGCTTCTGCATACCTGTATACATATGTCAGGTCAATCTGCATCTGTGGGTGGGGTTTTGTAATGCACACATGTGCAGGCATATTGTGAATGTCAGCAATTTGGGTAGTACAACAGCTTGATAAATGCACATAGTATCCTGTACCAATGCCACGCGCGCATGTGTGTGTGTGTGTGTGTGTGTGTGTGTGTGTGTGTGTGTGTGTGTGTGTGGTGTGTGTGCTGGCAATACCTCTCCCACACACATCCATAGGTACCTCTGGTGTGGCTGGGAACATCAGCCAGCAGCCAGTGAGTGTGGCACTGTCTTATGGCTCATCTATACCCTTGGCATGTTAAGGGCTGCCAGTTTGCCATGGACATGACTGTTAAGCTTAGCCATATTGCAATATGTGTATGTCCACTTGTGGTGGGGTTCAGTGCAGTGCATCACATTGGTAATTACAGTAGCATATTTGCAGGAGCTGTAACATATCAGCACTTAGTTTTGTATAGGTGTAGCCAGTCTGCTATACAGGGGTAAATTATTATTGTGTAAATTAATAAACTGTGTTTTAGGTGAAGGTCCATCACATACTCTGATTTGTCACGTATCTCACAGGTGTATAGTATTAGCAACATGAACTGGACATAGCTGCACTGCATGTTGTTGAAGGCCTGTCCAGAATGTGTCTGTTGTGGTCTGATTGTGTGTTGTGTATGGCATCAGTCAGAAGGTAAGGTCTGTATAATGCCTTTGTGGCAACTTGTGTGTGTATGTGTGTGTGTGTGTGTGTGTGTGTGTGTGTGTGTGTGTGTGTGTGTGTGTGTGTGTGTGTGTGCACGCACACATGTTTGTATCAGCAGATATTAGAGTGAAGGAATGAATTTTGTCATGTTGTCTTCCCCTCACAGGTGACCATGGAGGTTAGAGTGTATCCCCCTCACAACCTGATGTCAGTATCTCTGATGATGATGGTGGCCATTGTGAGGAACAGGTGGGGTTGCTGGGGGCTGAATCTGTCCCATTGGTTGACATCCCACTTCCACTCCCATTGTCCATGCACACGTTCAGTATACCCACACATACCCAGTTCCCAGCAGCCACAGATATTGGGCAGTCATAGGATGATGTCATTGAACAGAGGAGTGTGGCAACTATGGCATCTGTCACTGTAGACACTAGCTATAGCCAGAGAGCTGGTGAGGTCCTACACAGGCAGATTGACATTGGTGCTTGAAGGAGGACTGCTGCCCATCCAGCCCCTGTCAGAGGTGTCACAGCATGTGTCACCTGATGCATGTTTCAGTCCATCATAGAGGCATAGGCATGTTGTGAATGGTACACCAGATGGATGCTCAGGGTCAAGGATGCCACACTGCCTGGCATGCATGACTCCCTCCATGGCATTGGTGATGCCTTATGTCATTTCACTGATGTAGTGGACAGATGCGGTGGGGTGAGACATTGTCAGCCCTTAACCATGCAATGTCTGTGCTTGAACATGTGTTAGGAGTAGGGCGTTAGACACGTGGAAGTAAGTCAGTAACAACATCAGCTGAAAACCCACGTGGTCATGCACAGTCACACTCCCATAGTAGCAGTAACACCAGCAATACCAAATAGGGGGTGCTGTCCACACCACAATGTGGCAGGCCATGGCCACTTGGTCCTGGGTGGTCCTGTGAGGGACACAGACAGACCCAGCAGACAACTGTCAAAGTCAGGAAGTAGTACTTCATCTCACCCTGGGCATGGTATTGTCAGTGCCACTCCTTGAAGAACCAGTTCCCATGTTCATGGCCAGAGAATGTGAACTGTGCATTCTGCCATGTACGGTTCACAGCTATCCAACATACCTTCGTGTAGGAATAGCACATGGTTTGACTGTGTGCATGCACACCATACCTCTCAACCTCTTAATGCAGGAAATCTTGACAAAGCCTGACAAAATGGGGGGACAAAGGCCCAAAAATAGGGACAATAGGGACATATTTGAAATATTGATGTTATAAACTTAAAACGTTGCTAGAGTAACAGGGTTTGTTTCAACATACATTTTCTGAATGATATGAATTCTGAAACTCAAATGGATGCCATTATTTAGTGACCTCAATCCACAGATCATCCTAGTGATTTGCCAAAAAACACAAATTTTATGAGAAAAAGGCCAAAAATAAGAGCCGCAATTCTGGACATTCTACAAAAATCTGGACAGTTGAGAGGTATGATGCACACACTCACACATCACTGTCACGTGCAGGTCACCAACAGACACACACAGTTCCTTTCAACGGCCCAGCTGACCAGCACTCCTCCAGACACAAACACACAATGTCAACTGTATGGCACAGCCTAGACCTTTGGCAACCCCACAACACACCCTGCTCATGTGCTGATACCTGTGCCACATCCCTGTTATCCATACCATCAATGCAGGGACATGTTAATATGTGTCAGATGCACAGGACCAATATAGTACACTTAATGGCAGTTTGTAGTGTAGTACTGTTATGCCCTGTAAGGTGCTGACTGCTGGCAATTGGCATGTGTACACATCAAAGTGTATGTACCTTTCTGCCATGATGAATTACTGCTGTTACTACGGCTGACTGACTGTTGTCTCACAGACCTTATTCTGTTTCTGTTTCAGGTGCCTGTGTGTCTAAGTCATGGTGAGCTGCTGCCATTACAGAAGTTCAGGTAGGCGGAGTGGCAATGTAGACACTTTTTTATCACCATGTTATGGCTGTATATAGGCATGTTTATCTGGGTGTATATGCTTGGAACACCATGTGAGGGACAATAGAGGCAGACAGTGTAGTCTTGCATGCATAGCCCTTGACACAGCATGCTACTCTTGATACATGTCACCTGGGAGTTCCATAGGATCATAGGTTCATAGTTACAGAGGAGGTTACTAGAGTACTGGCCCTGGGTCCCTTACAAGTGTAGCCATTACTTTATCCCCAACAGAATCATCGATCAGCACCTGTTACCCCTGCCATTGCTGGATACTGTTTGGACCCACGGATCTTTTTTTCCCATTCACTCAACCTTGAAGCAGTTGATGAGGGTCTGCATGGTAGTCTGTTTGACATGTTTGGGGAGTGCATTCCTGAGACAGGGCAGCCTGTGGGTGACAAACCTGTCTCTCCAGCTGTTTTTTTTTTTTTTTTTTTTTTGTCTCATATGTGATTTAGGCCTGTTGTGCTGGTTATGTGCACAGAGCTACAGTGACATATATAGGGCAGCTGTTGAAGGGCTGAGCACAACATTGCCATCTAGGCATGCACCAGCCTACCTCTGGACAACCTGTCTGATACTGAGTGGGGCAGTACTGATTCAAGGCTGTCTGCATGGAACAGGTGTTGATGGCCATGGATAACCTTTGTGGGTGTTAACATAGCCTTTCTATTTGGTGCAGATGTCTGCATAGGTACATAGCAGACCAGCCGTACTGTTAATGTATTGTTGTACTGACTGAGGACTATACAGAGGTAATGTTCACCTTTTGCCCCTTTACATATGTGGTAAACCACATCCAAGCCTTTTCTAACCACTGCCCCTACTTGATAGCTGAATGCAACAGTGTTATTAACCTGAGTAGTCAGGTGTGGCAATGCAATTTGTGTGTTTATGGGGTTGCTATTGATGTGGGAAATAGTGGGTCTATGTCCTCAACATATGGTATGATGGTACTGTTTTCTACATTAAGCTGGATGCCAGGACCTGGGCACCATTCCATACTCACAGTATGACCCCATTGCAGTGTGTTAAGATCAGTTTGTGTGTCAATGAAGGACAGCACACTACTTACAGTTGCCACAACATTACATGGTACCTACATATGTGGAAGGTGGCAGTTAGCATTCATGCATTCATACATGTGGAACATCGGGGGTGGAAGCTACTCACAGTGCATATGCACGTCTATATATTGCACACACATAGGCAACACAGAATAGTGTTGACACCTTATCAAATGTGTAACGTGGGACACACCTTGTAGTATTGTGACACTTGGCAGGACATACCAAAATCCACAGCAAGTGCAGCAGACTGAACTTCCTATGGTTTGGCAATATGACAGCTTGTGCCACATTACCATAGGTTTTGCTATTTCTCATACCAGTAAGGTGCTTCTGATGTGCAATAACTGCTTTATGCAAGTAGCAAACAATCTTAGAAAATGTTTGTTGTCCTACACTCTGGGGACCTCTGCATTGTTTGTTATTGGCACAGGTCACACCTGTCTAAACATGGACTGCAACCTGCAGGGTGTGACAGGTTTTGGCCATACCTCTCACCTCTACAGATATCTTCAGAAGGTGCTGATGTTTGCCACATATGTTTGTTCCATTTGGCATAACATTGTGGTTTTCTGGCAAAGTAGTGTGAAATCATTACAGACTGATGTTACTCAATAATGACAGATATTTTCCTGTCAGACTTCATACCCTTCTGACAATGCATGCAAATACACAATATGTTATACTATCGACTTTGTATGTTTGTCAGAGCAGTATTTAAAGATTGACCCTAATATTTGGCCTTTGTCCCACTTTTCTGTATGGCTTTCTCCAGATGTCTTTCTCTAAGAGGTCAGGAGGTATGTTTGTGTCCATAATACAGGCAAACTGCTGCAAGGGGATATACATATGTGCATGCACACACACACACACACACACACACACACACACACACACACACACACACACACACACACACACACACACACACTCATGAAGTGCCTTTGTTGATAGTGGAACACCTACCTGGCTAGCTATACATAAGATAGCACAATATACATAGCACATGAACCACAGAGCTAATATAGTTTTGCAGTGTCTGCCATTCAGGTGGTTGACATCTTCAAGATTGTCACTGGTAGGTTAACAGGCACTTAAAATAGTATAACTGTGTCACACACACACACACACACACTGCTGCAGGGGGACATGCATTCCAACACTCATGCAGGGAGAGTTGCAAGATTTGGAAATACAATAACTATCTAGTTATGTACACTATAGTCCACCATATGTATTGCATGTGCCACAGTGCAATTGTGTTTGAAAATGTGTAACTCTGCATCTAAGGAGCATGACCTCTGTAGGCCATGAATAGGTTGGTGATGGCAGAGGTAACAGGGTGGCACAAGCACAAAAAATTGTGTAAGCATTGTGTACACACACAGGCAAGACAGTCATACTGTTACAGGGGATATGCATACAAAGGCACATACACTCACACAGTTGCCACTATTTGGATTAGAACTCCTACATATCTAGTTGTATGTACTATAGTGCAAGGTCCTTATTGCATATGCCATGGAGCTTATATGCCTGGGGGATACTTCTTAACCTCTTAAAACAGTACCTGTGGACAAAGCCTTCAATAATGAGGGGAGACAGGCCGAAAAATTGGGTAAGTTTTTACATATTAGTCTTACAAACTTAGATACTGATAGAGCAACAGGTTTCATATTACAATTAGTTTTGTGAAGGGTATGAAGTCTGACACACAGCTGTCTGCCATTATTTTCTGACTTCAGCTCATAATGATTTGCCAGTGATTTCCCAGGATACCAGTCATACCACAATTTTATGGCACACAGCCCAAATATATGACTCAATCATCTGGACATTCTGCAAAACTGTATACAGATGAGAGGTATGGCCTGCAGAGTGTCAAACAGTGCATCTAAGGTTGATGACATCACTGGGCCCTGTTAATTAATGCAATGGGGAGTCAGGGCGGACAGGCCTCAAAATGGTATAATTAACACACACACACACACACACACACACACACACACACACACACACACACACACACACACATACATTGCAGTCTTTCGATTAGAACCCCTACCTATCTAGTCATATGTATTATAGTGCTAGATACTTACCAAGTGTGCCACAGAGCTTATATGCCTGCAGAGTGTCCACTGAGCAGGCCCTGTAATGTAGGGCAATGGGAGTTAACAGGGTGGAACAGGCCTTAGAATATATTGGCATTGCACACACATAGGCAGGAAACACACAAAGCTGCCAAGGAATATACTTAGCTATACACACACACACACACACACACACACACACACACACACACACACACACACACACACACACACACATGTGCACATACACACACACACACACACACACACACACACACACACACACACACACACACACACACACACACACACACACACACACACACACACACATACACACACACAAATGCACACACACACACATGTGCACATACACACACACACACACACACACACACACACACACACACACACACACACACACACACACACACACACACACACACACACACACACACACACACACACACACACACACACACACAAAAAAAAATGGTACCTGATGTGAGATTACTACCCTTCCCTACCACCTATTACACAATGGGCCTCACCATAATATTTGCACATGCCACTGGTTAAAATTGGTGTAAGTGTGGCTGTTGCAGTACATCAGTCTATGCCTTCAGTGTCTCTCTCTGTCTCCACCATCTCCTCCTCTCTGTAAATGATATATTTGTGTATGTTACCTATATATCTGTATGTATATCACAGTCAACAGATCCAGATAAATCTTATATGTACTACATATGGATAGATCCATGTAAACATGTTTGACGGGGCTGGGGATAGACAGTTAAGGTGTACATAGCTGTCTGTATGTAGAAAGGATATATGTACATCCCAGTTCTTTAGTCAGATGTGGGTTCAGACATGGGCTGAAAGTAGGAGCATGCCCAGTATTACCATCAATAGTAAGAGTGGGACTCCAGTCCAGACCTACCTGTACTCTGGTCCAAGATTTTGTGTGCTACAGCCGATTAGCTGATAAGCCTCTGTAAACAGTCCAGCACCTCACTGATATACTGGCTGTGTGCTATCTGTATTAACTGAGTCATATCTAGGGTGGGTACAGAGTGTATTGGACTGAGCAGAGTTTTGCATAATATGTGAGGTATATTTTGCACAGCACTGTGATGTCCGGGTATGTCAGTGGCACATCAGTAGAGGTTAGTGTGAGGAACCACTGACAGACATTTGTCTACTGACTCCACACACTGCAGTGAACCCATGCTACTGCACTAACTGTTCTAATCTGCACATTCTATGTTTGTGTGGCCAGTGGCTCCTCCTTCCCCTTATATGTGACCCTTTGTCCTGCTCTGCTCCAGTCACAGGCTTTATCCACAGTTGCTGCTGTTATGTAGGTGTAGTTATGGAGTGACTGTGGTAGAAGTCATAACATCACACACAGGGTTACGGACTACACACCTCTGACTGTACCTGTTTAGCAGGTTGGCAAGCACTGTGCCCCATTCATCTGCTGTGTTCCAAAGACAGTTTGTGTTGCACTGTTCATCTAAGGCTAAATGTTGGCCATACCTTTTAAACTCTTACAGGCAGACATCTTGACAGGGCCATATATCACAGTCGGATACAGGGTCAGACATGGAGACAGCATCTTAATATTGCTCTTCCAAGCAAAGACAGTTGGTAGACTGGTTTTGTATTAACTTGCATTTTCTTATGGGTATGAAGTCTGCATCTCAATCATCTGTCATTGATGTTTTCACATCAACTTGTATTGTTTGGCTAATAGTTTGCCATGCAAATGCAATATTATGACAAACAGAACAGATATATGAGGTGCACGTGTGGACATTCTGTGAAACCCTGACATTTGTGGGGTATGGATGGTGCCCACTGACTTGTTGTGAGTACTGACACAGTTAGGTGGCAGGCTTTGCATTCTGGTGATAGACTGACCTGTCACAACTGGCCATACCTCTCAACTGTACAGATTTTTGCAGAATGTCCAGATTTTTGCCTCATGTTTGGTCAGTTTTTCATAAAAGTGTGGTTTTCTGGCAAATCAATGGCAAATCATTACAGACTGAAGTTAGAAAATAATGACATGCATTTGAGTTTCAGACTTCACATCCTTCAAAAAATGGTGTTAATCAAAACCTTTTATTATATCAACTTTCTTAGTTTGTAAGAGCAATACTTAAAAACTGTCCCTGCTTTTGGGCCTTTGTCCCACTTTTATTTATGGCTTTGTCCAGATTTCTTGCTGTCAGAGGTTGAGAGGTATGCAACCAGCTTCTCTAGTTGGCACCAGCTAGGTTACTCAGAGCTGTGTACTGTCCATATCTGTGGCCCTCTGTCCCTGCATTGTCCAGCTTTCCTGCAGTAACAAATATTGACTTCTTAACAGCCTGTAGAATACTTACCATAGGTGTATCTGACATATTTATTTATTTATTTATTTATTGACATTTGTTAACCGGATTTGTCCAACTCGGCTTGTGGCACATTTTCAGTGAAGACCCGAGGAGAAAAGCTCCAGTAATACATTTTAAAACAAGTACAATTTTAAACAATATTGATATAATAGCAGTTATAGCAAAACAATTCACATATGTTGGGTTACATGCATAAAGTTAAAGTTGCATTAAAAAGAAGCTGAGTAACAATTTTACATTGATATAGTTCAATAGGTCAACAATAAACATTTTTGTTTGTATAAAATTGTGCAAATGCATAGTAGATACATTGAAGAGAGAGGTGTAATGAGGTACTAAGTATGGTCCTTTTGAGAGTACATAAAGGGAAGGAAGACTAGGTAGGGTCATAGCAAGGGCAGGTTCTGGAATTGAGAAAATAAGCTTTAAGTTCATTTTTAAAGTGTGAGGTGTGGGAGATTGAATGTAAATCAAGGTTTGTTCCAAGCATGGGCAAGGGAGTGTTTGTAGAGTAGTTTTCTTACTGACCTTTTTGGGTGATAGATATCAAGTAATTGTTGGTTAGAAGTACGGAGGGTCCAGGATGGGATGTAGATGGAGACTAAGGAAGACAGAGATGGACAGAATGAGGGTTTATAAAGAATAGAGTGTAGCATATGAAATTGATAAGATAGCAGAAACTGGGGAAGTTCAAGCTATTGAAGAGAGTTTAAAGAAATGCAGTGGTGTGAGTTGTATGGGGAGTTAGTAATGAATCTGGCTATTTTATGGTAAGTCTGTTGCAGTTTGTTTAGAGTGGAGGCCTGGATACTGGTAAGAACTGGGGCTGTGTATAAGAGGGAGGGGAGGAGTAGTGCCTGGCCCCGGGTTAGTCTAGCTTCAGGGGTTAGGAATGTTTTGCTCCAATATAGCAGACCTAGCTTCTGTTTTTTTTTTTATACATTGGAATATGTGTAGGTTGAACTTGAGTTTGTCATCGATAATCGCCCCTGGGAGTTTTGTGTGGGTGTCTGGTTGGATGTTTGTATTGTTAGATGATGTAATAAAAAAGGAGGTTTTGTGATGAGAAAGAGAAAGGGGAAGGAAAAGTAGGAGTTTGGTCTTTTTGGGATTTAGGATCAATAGGTTGTGAGAGAGCCATTGTTCAGTAGATAGTAGAGCTTGTTGGGTCAGGGAGTGTAGTTCAGGAATATTATTTGAGATGGCTATAAGTGAATAGTAGGTATAGTCAGTCTCGAACCATGGACCCTATCACCCACAGTAATGTACTTAGCCCAGTGAGCCACAATAGCCAGCAGTCAGTTCTGTCTACTTCCTGACACTATTAAGCACAGACATAGATTGCACATTGAACTCTGCATATTGTGTAAATCGAACATGTTATCAAGTTGATTGGGAGAGCCCTGGGAATATGCGGCCTGCTGCAATTACCCTACAAACATAACTGTTACTGCAGTTGTATGGGAAGACGGATGTGTTGGGGTATGGGACCATACCTCTCAAGTGAACAGATTTTTGCAGAATGTCCAGATGTTTGCCTCACATTTTGGATCCATTTCTCATAACATTACGGTAGCCTGGAAAATTACTGACAGATCATTAAAGACTGAAGTTAGAAAGTAATGACAGACATTTAAATTTCAGACTTCTTACCCTTCAGAGAATTGATGCTACTGAAAAACATGTTTATCTATCAACTGTGTACATTTGCAAGGGCACTATTTAACAATTCTCCCTGTTTTGGGCTGTTGGCCCACATTTCTTTATGGCTTTCTACAGATTTCTTGCTCTAAGAAGTTGAGAGGTATGTATGGGAATCCAACATTGACATTCATGCAGCTCTCCTATGACCCCACTGTTTGTAAGTCCCTCACATAGTGCAGTGGGTTTTGGTAGCTTAGGGCCTACTGCATATTCTGGGGCAGCCAGTATCTGGCAGTGAGTTCCTTTTCTCCCACACAGCTGTCTGTTGTCTGCTGCTATCCTGGTAGCCCACTCCATTCCCTTACACACATGCAGCAATACCATACATATGCTTCCACAGTCTACTACCCCATTCATTTGTTGCTAAAACGAGTGACTTACTTTGTGCCTGCAGCAGTTGAGAGAACAGTGCTTCAGGGCTGACTCTGTTGGATATACGCAGTGCACAGCCTATACATGGTAAGTTACAGGTAGTGTGATGTGGCTGGCATTCATTTTACTGTCTGTGTATGTGAGTCAGAGTGAGGTGTCAGTCCCAGGGTCCCTAGGTTGTCAGTGTATGTGCCATGTATTGCCTCTTTGGCAAGGCCAGGATGTACTGGGCATGCCTACATCTGCCTACAGAACCAGGCTCATGGGGTTGCTCCTCTGATCCTCCCTGTGCCTGTGGAAACCTTGGTAAGGTGGAGGGGTGTGTCACCCTTCCCTGTGATGCTCCTGCTGCAGCTGTTTCTGCAGGAGCATATTGTGTTGCATGGCAGATACTATGAACATGTGTGCACATGTGGCAGGAAAGTACTGCAGGGGTCCACCAGAAATGTCAAGCAGTGGAACCGTGACTTAAGCAGCCCAAGCACATGCTCTACAATATTCCTAGTTTGTGCGTGTGCTTCATTATGGCATTCTTCAGTTGGTATGTGTGCATTTCTGATCGGTGCCATCATCCATGGTTCCAGTGCGTAACTAGCATCCTCCACTATATGGCCATATGGGATGTCCCCCCTGGCAGATGCCTGGTACAGCTGTGATACGTGCCAGATGTGACAGCTGTGATAGCTGCCAGTGCTGCGAGAACACACATTGATGATAATTCCCTGAGCACTGTACATGACCTGGCAGTAGATGGAGTGATCCCCTTTGCGGTTGACATAGACTCTAGCCTCATCATTGGGTGGTGCTTTGATGTGCACATGATTTCAGTCTATGGCACTCAGTACCTCTGGGTAGTGTGCTACACCATGGAAGAGATGCATATTGCTGGTCCTCTCCTCAGGGGTGTTGGGGAAATAAATCTGCTCACTGGCATTTGTTTGCATGACATCTATAAACTGGTGGAGTACTCTTGATGCAGATGCTTGTGAGACCCCCATGATGTCCCCAGTAGATCTTTGGAAAGTACTGTTTGCTAGTATTCTTAAGGCTACACATACCTTTGTTTGCACTGGGATGGGTCCCCCTCTGTTGGCTCTGAGTCTGAGATGAGGGTGGCAGAGCTCAGTGAGTTCCTGTAGTATGTCCCTGTCTAGCCAGTAGCACTGTACTATCTCCAGCTCATGTAGCCCCTGAAAGGTTAACTGACCTCAGCCTATAGCACATACAGATGCAGCAAAGCAGCAGCAGCCCCTATCATTTTGTCGGTTAAAATTCCCAACTGTTTACTTAAATGGTGCAGAGCATGTGGGAAAAATCAGATACTTTATAATGGTGTACTGCAGATGCAGCCCATGTGATTGGCTGACCATGATACATTTCACCTGCCAACTATATTACTCAGGGGTATGAATAAGCCAGTCTCTGTGGAACAGGGCTTATTAGTCATTTATTCTTGATTGGCTTTCCCAGGCTGTTTCCTTTTATTTATGATTTTGTTTTGGATTTCTTCCACTTCTAAGCCCCATGACACTCCGCGCAAACCTGTGGCACTAGTGTAAACATTGCTCAGGAGATTTGACCCTCCCATGTTCACAGGCACACTTATTTTTTCTTTAACCAGCTAAAACACACATTGCAAGGCTAAGTATACCTTAGGAGCCTCATACATTCCCTACTGCTTAGCTGTGTGTGGCTGAGTGCAAACATGCACCCCTAAGCTCCAATCCACTTAAAAGTGTCAAGACACATCCCCTTTTGATGTTAGCTATCTGTTCTTCCTACAACAACACAGTTCTAGCCCTACCGTGGTTAGTACCTATGGACACCATGGTCCTTTTTGTGATTCAGTATCCCTGGCTCATTTACATACCCCAAATTGCATATACTCTGGATACAGCACTGCACCAGGGCCTATCTCCTTAGCTACCACTATTACCTTTCATTGTATGACTGCATGCTGACTAGTATAATAATATAAGACTGAGTACCTTTATATTTAATATTTTACACATTTTCATTTTTTTATTAATATTATGTTTATGCAACACTGCTTCTTAAATGTGGCATATGTATTAAAAAAAACATGCATTTTTCATATAATACATTAATTTTTCATGACATTGGCCATATATTTGGCTATTTGCATGGCTACTGTCACATATACTACCCTTTATTTGGGCTGTTACAGCCCCTGTTTAAATTTTATAGTCTGGTACATGGCTTCTAAACACATACATTTTACTGCAGAAACAGCACCTACAAGGATGCTTTTCTAATTCCTAAATCACAAAATCATAAATTTGCATGGTTTTCACCAGCAGATGAAGTGATTTGCATTCCACGGACACCTCCATGTTCGCACGGTGTCCGCAAGCTCATGCGCACCCCCAGCCCTGTTTCCTGGATCGGTGTTTGAGCCGCAACACTTTTCCTACATGGAGAATCACTCCATGTAGGGTTTATTGAATTACCACAAGAAAATCAGCCCCAGCATGAACAAACACCAGTCCAATAAAATGTAGTGGAACAGGATATTGGATGGAAATAATTTTAATGAAGAACACATGTATTAAGTGCTTTTGTCTCCACAATACAGAGACTTCATCAGAATACAAAATTACACTCAGTGACTCTGTTAAAATATCTTAACAAGTAACATGGTTGGTTAACAATACAAAACTCCTACCCACTTTTTACTTAATATTAATGACTAAAAATTTCTCATGGAGAAGTAAACTTAAAAAAGTTAAAATGCATTGTCATGCACACATAGAAATTTGCAAGATAAGTATACATGCACAACACCTTTTAAAAAAAAATTGCAACATTTCTCAGCTTTGTTCTGTAACACAGGAGATATATAAATTACTTCATTCAGACCTGGGAGAAAATTGGAAGCCAGTCTCAATTACCACTGCATCTCTATCTTCATTAAAACATCTTCCAGTTAACTCCTTTCTGGTCTATAACAATAGAATGCAAAAGGCTAAAAACAAATTTATTGAATACCTCACACACTAATGAATGTTTGGAATGGGCACTGCTGTCTTTTTCGTTTGTTATGTCATATATATGTTCATAAATTCTACAGAGCAATGCCCATTCCGTCTTACCCACATAGTAACTTGCACACTTGCCACATATAGCAAGATATATTACCCATTTAGTACCACAGTTTCCAGGTTTAAACCTGTTTGTTTATATAAAATTCCCTAATGTGGAATGTCCCTCCTTATTGATGTATGTACACCGCCTGCAGTGCCCACAAGGGTTAGTCCCCTTTCCATCCTCTTCCTTAGTCTTAGTTTTGTATTCTAACAACTGTTTGAAATTGGCACTTATTTTATTTATAAACACCAGTTCTTTACCCAATAACACAAGAATTTGTGGGTTTAACTTTTTTAAGTTTACTTCTCTATGGGAATTTTTTAGTCATTAATATTAAGTGAAAAGTGGGTAGGTGTTTTGTATTGTTAACCAATCATGTTGTTTGGTAAGATATTTAAACAGGGTCATTGAGTATAATTTTGTATTCTGATGAAGCCTTGCTTTTGTGGAGATGAAAACACTTTCTTCATTAAAATTATTTCTATCCAGTATCCTGTTCCAGTACATTTTATTGGATTGGTTTACTGAATTACCCTCATAAATTCATAATTTTCCACCTGTAACTGTACCGGTGTGTTGTATTCCCCCATTTTTTCTGAAGCCAGATATTGCTGTAGCCATCTGGCAATGTCTGATTACATCATAATTTGCATATTATTATTTATTTAATAAAAATTGAAAGCCGTGTCAGTGCTGTAAGAGGTAGAACATTCACTTTTGGTGAAAATGGCTATGAGTTCCATTCCCATACCAGGAAGATGGTGTGCAAGTACTGCAGTGCAGCATAAAGGGAGTGCTATATTCCTGAGTGAGCTGTCCTTCAGATGACATGGGAACTAAGGTCCCATTTACATGAGTTGGTGGTAGCTCATGTGGATGCAAAGGATCCTATGGGACCTTCAAAAAGGAATAAAGGAAGCTCCTTGATGCCCTGGCCAAATTCCCCCCCTAGTAATATAAGTATCACCTTAGTTCTGAACTGAAAAGAGATGACTACTAGCCTAGAGGTAATAATCTGGTCAACAAAGGGCAGATAAATAAATAAACAAACACAAGTATTTACTTTGGCACTTATCTTTTTATTACTGTAGAGATTTTGTTAAACAGAATTTTACAAACTGCATTGCCATTCTTACTGAAAAGTAACACCTCACCTAGCTAAGAATAAATAACTTTCAATGGTCATTTTCAGAAAAATGGAAGCAATGAACATGTTGGTGTTTTCCTGTAGGAAGACCAATGTTATAGTGAAGTACATAGTATTCATACAGCCTAAATCAGATTTGTCATTTTCTTTTAACTCATAAGTTTTTCAAAGGTGGATAATAAAATGATAAAACACATAATGATATTAAATATATTATCTATGCAAATCAATGAATGAACATATCTGAATTATAATCATATTGGATGTAGTGTCATGTCAGTGAGTGTGTGTGTGTGTGTGTGTGTGTGTGTGTGTGTGTGTGTGTGTGTGTGTGTGCATGTGTGTGCGAGCGTGTGTGTGTGCATGCGTGTGTGTGAATGCATAAAATTGGAAGTATGTGTGTTTCTGTTGTGCATGAAAGCTTCATGTACATCTGTTGAATTTTCAGCAGAGAAAAATATGGGTGACAATGGCTGTGGATCATACATGTTGTTTAGCAGTGTACTTATTGTAAGATGCGTGCTATAAGTTTAGTGAGAAGCATCCATTTTGAACTGTAAGATGCACACACACACAAAACAGCAAAGGCAAAGCATAGCATTTCATCTCTTTACTATTAGGATGCCCATTTACTTCAGAATTCAGTTTTATTAGTCATTGATCCTGATTTTGAAGACAGAGGCATATATAATTGCTATACTGAGTGTTCCTTAAGTAAATAATGTAAAAAATAGAGTTTGCCAAGCAAATGTATTTGTTCATAAATGCCCGCCTGTTCTTTAGTAGTAAAGCTAGTGTTCATGGTGGAAGCATGAGTGAGTGTGCTAAACAGGAAACGGGAAGTATAAGACTATGTGCCTAGTTAGTAGGAAGTGAGGTAAATTTGAAATGGGGATGTTATTTATAGGCAGAAATGATGGTGTAGTGGCCTTTTGGCTGTAAGTGTCTA
>NC_056731.1:1014318750-1014361250 GCF_019279795.1 Protopterus annectens | reverse complement strand
TAGGACATCTACCGTTATGGTACATTCTTATTCAGCACTTCTGTTATTCTGAACTGTTGAGTGAATCCCACACCTTAGCAGGTGTGAAGAGTGGTTGAAAGAGAGATAGGAAAATTGTCTAGTAATCTGGAGAGGAATGACCTAGCAAAAGCATCCCTGGATTTAGAAAAGACATCCACTCTACAATGTTTGGTAAAAGTATGTAAAGAAGATCGAGTAGCTGCTTCTAAAATTGTTCTTGAGTCAAGCCCATAGTAAAAGGCCTCAGATGAATCCACTACTCAAGTAGAATGAGCCTTTGCTGCAAAAGGTAATGATTTGCCATTTTGAGTGTAGCAAAAAATGGATTCAGAGATTCAATTGGCAATAGTTTGTTTTGATACTGGGTTTCCTAACTTGGAACCTTGGGAATAGATAAACAATTGGTCAGGCTTATAGATATCCATAGTCTTATCCAGTCAGAATCTAAGTTGTCTGTGCACATGAAAAGAATGTACATTTTTCTCCCTTAAATTGTGGATCAGGGAAGAAAGTGGGAACATTTATGGCCTGACTGAGAGATAGTTAATTTACTACTTTAGGCATGAAGAAAGAATTGGCCCTTAAAAATATTCTGTCCTTATGAAAAATGAAGAAGGTAGGGTTTTGCCATAAAGGCCTGTAGTTCAGAGAGTCATCTGGCAGAGGTGAGGGCTAACACAGGAGCAGATTTTCAAGTATAGAATTTGCGAGAGGTAGTAGCTTCTGGTTCAAAAGAAAGGTGAGTGAGTTTTTCCAGCACAAAGTTGAGGTCCCAAACAGGAGGAATAGCTTTCCTGGTAGGTTTTAGGCAGAATACACCTATTAAGATCGATTATATTTCTCGTCTGACTAGACATGGAGGATTCAGAGGTAGACATGCAGATATGGCTGAAATATATGCCTTAATAGATGGATATGCTAGGCCAGACTTCAACAGCTCACACAAATAAGAGATGATTAGCCTGCAATGGGTCCCATATTTTAGCCTAACACAATATAATAAATATTTTCCATTTTGCTCAGTAAAATTTTCTGGTAGTAGTGTTTCTTGACTCCTGGAGAACCTTAAGCACATCCTCATAAAATTGGTGTCTGAAGGGGATCAGAGTACTGTCAGATTGAGAGATAACAGGTTGAGATGAAGTAGTGAACCCTTCTGTTGCATGAGTCAGCTCACTGTGGAGGGAATTTCTGGCAATGGCCCTTTGATAGGAAGAAGAGAAGGTGGAACCAGTACTGCACTGGCCAAAAGGGAGTCATCAGTAGGGTCTTTGTGTATTCTCTTTAGATCTTTAATAGGCTCTTGGGAGGATAAGGAAGCCGAGGGATGGCATATAAGAAACTCCCTTTCCAAAAAAGGACATTGCATCTGTCTTCTAAGTTTGAGGACAGTAGGTCCTGGTTCAAAAGAGCAAAAGTTTTTTATTGTCAGTAGAGGCAAAGAGATCTATATGTGGCACCCTCCCTCCATCCCAATATGTGGACTATGTCGAGGAATATCTCCCTGTTCAGCATTAATTGGGTGGGAATCTTCCACTGATCATCTTAGAAAATCTCCCAGTACATTGTCCTGTAAGGGAATGTAAACCACTTGGGGGGAGAAATTTGCTTTTGATGCCTGCTCCCATGCCAATAGAGCATGTCTGTATAGTTGGCAAGTTTTAGCACTCCATACCCTGCTTGTTTATGTACAACATGACCCTCATGTTGTCTCTGAACTCTGTTAAGAGACATGGTTTCCAAGAATGTGAGAATATCTGCAGTGCCTGTATTAGTGCCCTCATCTCCTTCAGATTGATATGCTCTGATCATAGGCTTGTAGCCCATTGCCCCTAAACATTTAGGCTGCCTGTCCATGCCCCCATTCATCATTTGATGTGTCTGTTGGCAGCTCCAGTTGAGGATTGAAGGGAAGACTCAGGATGAGCTTTTTCTGTAATATTCATCACAGTATTTCCTTCTTCAAGCAGGGCAGAAGGGGAACCGCTGGTTCAGGGGAATACGAATGTTGGGACAAGGTAGATTTCAGGTACTAGTGGATCTGCCTCAAATGAAGTCTGATAGAAGTGACCATGGAGATGTTTGCTGCCATTAATCCTAGGGCTTTGCAGATCTTTTGCAATTCAGGGCTGAAGCGACAGAAGAGAAAGGAAGTACCTGGTTAGGTTTTTTACTCTGTCTGAAGGAAGGTAGGCCTGTATTAGTTTGGTGTGTAGTCTGCACCTCATGAAAAAAAGTTCTTGGGTTGGTTCCATAGTTGCATTTTTGGTTGATTGTGAAACTCAGTCCCTGAAGAAGGAACATGGTGAAGTTGAGATGAGTCAATAATATCTACTGGGAAGAAGCCTGTATTTAACAGGTCATGCAAGTAAGGGGATATCTGGATTCCCAAAATCCTGCAGTAAGCTATGACTAGAGCAAGACATTTTTTGAAGACTATAAGGGCTGTAGAGAATTCAAAAGGCAAAGCAGAGAACTGAAAGTGTTATAAGCCTGTAGAAAACCTCAAAATGTTCATGTAAATTGGGTGAACAGGAATAGGGAGATAGGTATTCATTAGGTCCAGAGACACCAGGAAGGCATGAGAGAGAATGAAAGAAAGGAAACTTGGTTTGCAGGAGCAGCATCTTAAAGAATGGACATAGAGAAAGGTGTTGGGGGTGGAGAGATCCAGAATTGCTATCCATTATACTTCTTTCTTGGGATGAGGAATAGTCTGAAATAAAACCCATTTCCCCTCATACTGTGGAGGCACCAGTTCTATCATGCCTTAGATGAGTAAGGTATAAATGATGTGATAGGGAAACTATACCTGATTTTGTGATGGAGAAGGGATGCCAATGAATGGTGGCATTTCTTTCCTGTTCATTCTATACCCATTTTGAATGATAGAAAGGAACAATTTTTCTGAAGTGAAGAGTAGCCATTTTATTTAGGACGTAGGTGAGCTTTTTGGATAGTCGGAGGGGTGGACAGAAGGATGGGGTGGGGGTAGATGGCAGTCAGGCAGACTTGTCTGGGTAGGAAGGCCTCCCAGATCTAGAGCCCCTATTTAGTTTGTTCTGGGACCTTTTCCTATGCATTTTCTTGGTGTTATGAGAAGGCCTATTCCCTGAGTGAAGGAATTGGATTTTGCAGGGTATTTCCTTTTCCATGTTGGTATGGAAGTGACAAAGAGCTGCCTACAGTCCACCATAATTTTACCTTGTTCCTTCAGTTGTCTGAAAAAACTAGAAGCATCTGGCCTGAACAAAAGGTTCTTGTATAAGGGAAAATCAAGGTGTTTTTTCTTAATATCTTCTGGGAGGGGCTGAGAATGCAACAATTGATACTTCCTAATCACAGCATCGGTAACAACTGTCATGGAGGAAGCTTCCACTGCAAAAATGCTGCATTTAATGATTTGTCTAGATCTCTGTGAAGCCTTAGCCACCATCGATAATGCCTGTTGTTTACTTGCAGGGTGCTATGGGGTGGAAAATATTTTATTTAAATTGCCCTCATTTGACAATAAGTACTTAGTCATCTGTGTCTGATAATTCAAACCTCTAAAGGCCAGAGTGGAAGACATGTAAACCTTTCCCCCAAGTCTTTCCATTGCCCTTCTGTCTTTATTAAATGGAAGAATATTGGTAGCAGTTATTAACTTAGATGACTTGTCTGTTGACATGGAAAATATAGAAGCATCTACCACAAGTTTTTTTTTTACAAACATTTTGAGTCCTCAGATACCTTGTGAAACATGTGAGGCCTTTTAGGAGCAGGTGGCTAAGAATTTCATACAGTAGAAGTGTAGGCAAGTGCATCAAGAAAATATTCAAGAACAGGAAATGCAGGTATAGGAAGTGGGGTGCATAGTTCCAAGAGGTTATAGTATCATTGTTGAAAATCAGAAGTCTCCTTAGATTCTCTTACATAATGCTTCATCATATTCAGTTGTTTCAGACATGTGAACTTCAGATACCATACCAGTCTCCAGCAGGGTCACAGTTGCAGGATCCATAGTAAATACTGGGTGTACCATGAGTTATGAAACCTCTGCAGGTATGTCCAAATCTGACTCTTCAGTCTTGATGTCAGGACTAGGCGTATTAAACTTATTCTTATGATTGGGAGCAACATCAGGGGGTAGAAAGGACTGGCACCTTTACTTGAGCAAGGTGCTTTAGAAGTTAAGATTCGAAGTAAGAACTGAAAGTCAAAAATTGAGCTCTTAAGGTCTTGGAACAAAGGACTGACAGATCACACAGTTTTTGTAGGCGTGCTCTACCCCTAAGCAGAAAAGGCACTGGTAGTGGACATCATTGTAAGAAATCTGCTTAATGCAGATGCATTTTCCCCTTCCAGTTGCCATTTAATAGAGCAGCAAACAGCACTGCAACTGATGAAAAATAAGGAAGGTTCTCCGATGGGGCACTTATCTGAACCAGTGAAGGCCAACAGTACCAACGATCATGGTTAGAGAATATCAACAGGTGCAATACTTGCATTTGCACTGGCAGTGAGATAGTCTGGTGATTTAACCTCATACATCTGCTTATGTACCCTTATGCCTGTGCTTGGTCATATGTAGAATGCATGGCTCTATGGAAGGTTTTTGACTTTGCCCCCCTATTTGGACATTCAGGTTATTTGTTGAAATATTACAAAAGTTTGGAATACTTTAACAGAGATTGAAAGAAGGATATCACAGAATACTCAGCAGTGAAACAAGAGTAAATGTTATATGAATTGCATCTAGCAAGCCCATTTGTCATTAAATTCTTCACTGATTTTTCTTTGAACATAGCAGTGGAGTCATGAGTAGTATTAGCGTTTTAACTCAAAATTCTTATATGTTATAGCTAGCGTACTTAAAAAGGTTAAAGACTAAGCACTCAGAGTTATTGACAGAGGAAAGCACATAGCTTCTTTTCAAACCAGACTCCCAAAGACATATCTAAGTAGCTGTTCCATATTGATATTATTCAAATTTTCCACAATAAATGATTAATTATTGATTATTTGATGGTTTGCAGGAGCAGTGACACCTAATCTTTGCTGCAAACTGACCAGATATGACTGCATCTTCATGACTTTCCTTTTTCATTAGGGTTACATACAGCATGCATGTACAAAATAATGGGTAGAGCGTTAAGGAAAGCATAATTTCTTTCTTAAAAGGCTATACCTAGCTGAATGAGTCAACTTTTTTGATAAATTCTTATCATACATTAGCAATGAAGCCCAATGTGTTCAGTTAAAGTTAAGTTCATAAAATAGTGAAACAACAGCCTGAACTAAAAAGTTGTAAAAAGAAATGAAAAAAAAAGAAATTTCAAAGCAAAAAGGAAAACTGCTATTTATTAGATAAAGAAAGTGAATGCTTTCATTAAACTTCAGTTGAAAGTGCTCCCTTGTTTTGGTTTAAAAAAAAATCTGTCTTTCTCATTCTTCTAGAGTTGTTTTTCATTAATTTTGTTTCATAACATAATATAACAACAATGTTATGCTTCCTGTTATGGCTAGCCTCTTCCCTTCAAAGGACAGTGATCAGCAGTTTACCATTCATGTGCAATTTCTGGCTTTTCAGTCTATACAGTCATGCTTGGTTAGGCCAGTTCTCTTTTCCACATCCTCAGCAGCTGCTTCTGTTTTTCAGTCTTCATCTAATTCACTGCCTTCACTTAACATGCTGCTGCAAATGCTAATGATGCTGTTTTCTGTCCTGCCCTAATGTTTTTACAATCCTTATATAGATAAGAAAAGTGATGAAGAATGTGGGGCACTGTCCACTGTCAACATGTTAGAAGTACAAATCTGGTCCTTTCCTCTAACAAAAAAATAAATAAACAAATAATAAAAATGAGCATGTCAGTTCTCCCATCTTTACTGTAAACAGAGAGTATACAGGAAGAAAAGTTATACTCACATTCTAAGTAAACATAATGAGATGCACAGATAGTGTGATGTTCTAATGACTTTTGTATCAGCCAACTTACATGCAATGTGCATGCAAAAGTTCTTGTAATTAAAATATTAAAGTATTAAAAGGGAAAGAGCAGGGAGTCTGGAGGGCCATGAGCTGTTGACATGACACAGATTAGCTTTCACTCAGCTAGATGAAAGAACATTGAAGTATGTGAGGAGGAACAGAGTGATACCAATGAAGGATTTGAATCTGAAAAATGACAACTGGGGACTTCAATCACCATTTTAAACCTACAACATAGTTAATTAAGAAGTAAGATGAAGAATTCAATCACTTTGCATAGGTATGTAGCACAAAAAATAGAATTTGTTGGTATAGTCAGAGAAGTCACACATGCCAATGTGAAGCCACTGCTAACCAAAATGAGAGCGGATTATAATGAGGCGTAGGGAGATTGCCAAAGTTGAAATCAGAGGTAAGGAGTTAGCATACTACATGTATTGTTATCTGAGAGAGCACACAGATATGAAGAGAAACCCAATCTGGCTGCATAGAAATTTGAGGAAAGAATTTAGGAATAAAGACAAATCATACAAAAGGAGGAATAAGAAAGGGTACATAGATTGGGTAGATATAGTTAAATATCCTATAATAGGGCTAGAAGAAGGGTATGAAGGAGACAGTGGGTAGCTGGAATTAATATGGAGTTACTAGAAAAGATCAGGAAAGGGATAAGTGGCTTTTTTAGATAAATAGCAGAAAAGTGGAATGAATGGACAGGCATTGTTAGGGTAAGATTAACAAATGGTAGTCACAGCACAAAGGTGAAAAGTAGAGGTGCTAAATGAATGCACAATTCAAAATTAACAGACAAAAGCAAAGGGAATATATTATTCTATAATGGAGGTAGGCAGAGGGTGTGTGTGTGTGTGTGTGTGTGTGTGTGTGTGTGTGTGTGTGTGTGTGTGTGTGTGTGTGTGTGTGTGTGTGTGTGTGTATATGCGCGCACGCGCGTGCCCACATGTGTATGCCCAGGGCGTTTAACAGCTCGACATCAAGAAAGAGAAAGAGAGAGAGAGAGAGAGCAGGTGGAAAGGAGACTTGGCTGATGTTACACGGAATAAAACAAAAGGACAAGATGGACAATTTCCCACAGTCCACATGAATTTGGCTAGAGTGCTGGCAGAATTCCTGACAGAGACTGTCATCAGATAACTGGTTACTTTGAAAGGATGCCTTGCTGGAATTCTGATTGTAACAAATTAGATCATCAGTATAGCTGAAAATGGGTGTGAATATGTGGAAATATGTATAAATTCAATGTCTGTCATACCTCTTTACTTTGAAATATAGAAATCCAAGGGTTTGTTTTTTTACAAGGAGAGTTCCCCTATGTCACAGGTGAAGATTGCCTGTAAAACATATTTAATGGAATAACAGCAAGTTTCAAAATATGATATTTAGTAGCCAACGCAGAATTTTTCCAACATTTGGACCCACTTTATTGGATCTTTCTTTTGTAATAAGAAGCCTGCCAAATTATCTGAAGACTGGAGGACAGTAATTGTGCTATTCCGTTTACTATCAAAATCTCGCAAATGACTAGTGTGAGTGTTCCTGTATGTGAACCAAAGTGTCATAAAATCCAATAACTGATTTATCACATAAACTCAAGTGGGAATTAAGGAAAGTCGACAACTCAGGAATGTTGACTTTACCAGATATACCTACACTTCCGGTTATGTGCTATGAATGTTTTGCAGGGGAGGGGCAAACCACCTGCACCCCCCTATGTGGGGGCTGCACCCCACACCCCCTGCTACTTAGATATACAAACTCTGAGATCACACTACAGTGAAGCAAAGGGTAAATTTCCCAATCTACTATAGTGCAATCTCCATTCAAAATAATGAATCCACAAGAGATAATACACACTAGCATTCGCTCTTGTGGATTCATCATTTTAAAAATCAATGTTATGGCACCTTGGAAAAGTGTCTTTCACCTTTCCAAGGTAATATAACTGATATACAATGTTTTGCTGGCAAACTGTGCTACTTACATGTGAATAGTAGTTGGAAACGTTTGTGAAAGCACAGGCCAACTTTCTCAATAGTAGTGACAGGTACAGTTGATGTGATGATGTGAAGTTTTGACATCTGTGCCAGGGAGAATAGGGCAGTACATGTGTAACATATGCCATCATAGTTAGCTGGAGTTTTGTAAATAATTTTGTGTCATTTGACTGTCATACTGACTTGTAAAGATGCTTGTATTAAAAATGTATCAACATTGTTATAAGTGATTAAATGTTTATATTTAAACAAAGAATTCTGGAAGGTAAGAGTAGAAGTTTTTGAAATAGTTTTATAGCTTTCAGATACTGCAACAGATCTTAGCAAACCTCTTAAGTGTGCATTGTGCCAGCGTCAGGTGATCAAATGTGATGTAATTTCATAACCAGCACTCAGAGGAGGGAACTCTAACAGCAGTTTGTTTTCCTTTCTTTTCTTTTTTTTTTTTTGGAACCTGATATAAAAATCTATGACAGTTATCACAGTTAGTTATTTAGAAATTTAAAGCTCATCACATTGCCTTGTGGAAGTAAGTGTCTCAGCATTTAATCTTGCCTTGCTGTATTATTTAAGTTAGCTAGGGAACAGTTGTTCTTTAGACGGTCAGGAAATACAGTGAGATTAGTTAAGTAGTGCTTTTCCTCATTTGTTTGAATCTGTCCAACTGTGTTATTTTTAGTTCTCCTGTGATTGATACTCTGCTGTTTATTGTCCATAGATATTTATTATTTTCATGTTTTCTATTTTATTATTTATTTTTTAAATATTTTATACCTTTTAACAACCTGACAGCACTTTTGCTTTAATTTAGTGATGTTGTGGCCACTCCGTAAAGCCTTGTTGCTTTGGTTACACTCTACTGTTTATATTAGTATTGATTTTACTCAGTATAATTGGATAGTAGTTGACTGGAGGTGACATGGTTACCTTATAGTCTGGGCAGAAGGGGTACAGCTAGTAAATATGTATCAGCCTTTCCCAGGAGTGTGTGTGTGTGTGTGTGTGTGTGTGTGTGTGTGTGTGTGTGTGTGTGTGTGTGTGTGTGTGTGTGTGTGTGTGTGTGTGTGTGTGTGTGTGTGTGTGAAAATCAAATACCCAGATGTGGGTGTGTCAGCTACTTGGAACTGGGACACAGTGCTCCAAAGTCAGTCTTCTTTGGGATCTGGAGAGACAGAAAGTCCAGTTCAAGGTCTAGATTGTCTTCCCTGTGTGATCTTGGGGGAAATTGTGCTTGATGCGGAGAGCTGCATTTGAAAATACTGTGTAAATCTATTCCTGTTTTTGTGATTATCTCTCACTGGTGTCAGTGGTGAGGATTGAGGCTCCTTGATTACTGGCCTACAGTAGAAAGGACATCACATATTGGTGCAAGAGCAGTTGAATATTAATTGGAATTCAGTAGCCTGTAGCAGTCTTCACTGCAGGTGTGTGTACTCTCAACAGCCACAAGGCAAACATTCAGAGTTTTATTTTCACAACAGTTTTATTCATTTTTATTAGTTTAGTATAGTCAGGGAAAGCAGGAAAAGACATCAGGAGAGGATTATGGTAAGATGACAAGCAACCAGTTGGCCAAGATGTGTGAAACCAAAGGACTGCTGCATGCTAACCAGACTAAAAAGGAAATTATTTCAGCTTTAATCTTAACTGCAGCACAGACCAGTAGCCAGGAGGGCAACCAGTATGATGATAGATATATGTAGTCTTCAAAAACAGGACAGTTCACCTTTTTCCTCAAAGGACTTAAAAATCAGTCTGGATTTAAAGAAACTTGAACTGAAGGCCAAACCTTTGGAGGATGAAGAAAAGGAGAAGCAGTATCAGCATGAACTGGAGACAGAAGAGAGATTGCAAAGTTTGGAGGCCATAGAAAAGGAGAAACAGTGTCAACTGGAGGACAAACATTTGGAGACAGAAGACCAAAGAGAGACTATGATGACTGGAGATCGAAGAGAGACTGCAGCATTTGGAGATCAAATAAAATGAGATACTGCAGTGAGTGAAGGCTGAAGAAAAAGAAGAGCAGTGACAACACAAGAGGGAGATGTTGACTCTTCTTCAGGGTCATGGAGGTAATGGGGGAAGGAATAACCAGTCTCCAGAAGATATAAAGGTCAGTAAAGTTCTGCAATAATTTGCAGAGGGGGGTGACTTTGATTGTTTTAGTCATATAACTGAAGGAGTATGTAAACCGTATTATGTTGACCAAGAGCTCTGGGTATGGTTCCTGACACCCTTATTCCATGGTAAAGCTATAATTGCCATTTCTGCATTGTCAGATACTGATTATTTAAACTATGATAGAGAAAAACAATGTTTATTGAAATGTTATGTTAACACCTGAAGCGTAAAGAAAGTTTGTGTGCATAGACACAAGGCAGATGCAAGTGTATGTGGGTATGTTTCTGAGTTAAGCACTTATTTTCATAGGTGGGTGAACTTTTGGTAAGGGAGCAAGCTCTTAGTACTTTGCCTGGGGACATAAGAATCTTGTTTTAGGCCATGAGTGTAACTCTGCACATGAGCTGGGATCTCTACTTGGCAAACAGGGCTTCACTGTACAAGAAAGGGATACCCAGTTCTACACATGGATATAAGGCAACCCATGGCAGGCAGCCTAAATCACCCCAACAGAGTCTAGCTGTAACAGGGAAAGCCACTAGATCAGGTACAGAGTTAGAATCAGGGGTTAGATGTTTTAAATTTAACCAGAGAGGCCATGTATCATACAAATATCCACTGAGGCAAGGCAAGGAACAAAAGGTGAGGGAGCCAGCAAGTGGGAATAACAGCGTACCAGTAGTAAGTTGTCTGAAGACAACAGGGTTACCAAACTATCACTGGAGATTTTATCCTATCTTAGTGTATGGAAGACAGACCACCACTAAGAGAGACACAGCCTCTGGTATAACAATTGTGAAGCATGCAGTGGTTATAGAGGAGCGGTATTTGCTTGCGCAGTCCACTCAAATCAGAGCTTTAGGAGGGATCCCATTCCAAATATCTTTGACCAGGTTTCACCTTGACTTGGGGGTTGAAAGAGAAAGCAAGCAAGTAGCTGTGTTTGAGGATATTCATGCAGATGTCTTGATAGGGAATGATTTTGATAATGTAGTGCCTTGTGTGCATGGAGTTACATGCAGTCAGGCTTGGAGACAGGCATGTAGGTCTGGTAGCCTGGGAGAGATCCAGATAGACCCCACATCTGAACCTGGGGCTGGTGATGTGGTTATTTTAGGGAGGGAGCTACAGTGTAGCAGTGAGCCTGAATCTGAGCCACAGCTGCTGATAGGTACTCATGTTCCTGTAGACAGGGTGACTGTAAAAACAGAAGTGACTGGTAGTACCCAGGTTCACAGCGAGGTAGCCCTGTCAGAAGATACTAAGCTTCCTGTGAAAGGAGAGCTGGGAGGGGTCACAAACGAAGAGTTGAGGCAGGCTCACCTTTTGGATTCTACCTTATGAACCTTTGAGGGAGGTAGCTAAGGAGACACCTGATGCTCAGGAAAAAAGGAGTCTGTATACTGTAACAAAGTGTTACAGTATAGAGAATGGACCCCTGATGGAGGGCTAGAGAGTCAAGTAATACAGCAGTTGGTAGTGCCCAGATCGTATTGTCTGGCACTTCTAGCTAGTGCTCATGACATTCCTTTTGCAGGTCATGTGGGCATAAAATGTACCAAGAGGCACATTATGCAGAACCTTTTTTGACCTGGGATTGCAAGGGATGTAACAGGGTATAGCAGGACCTGTGAGCAGTGCCAAAAGGTAGGCAATGCAGGTGACAAGGTCAAAGCTCAGTTTATGCCTTTGCCTGTGATTAAAGAGCCATTTCAGAGGGTAGCTGTGGATATTGAGGGGACTCTGAGTACTCCATGTTCCACAGGGAAGAAGTAAATCATGGTGGTATTACATTATGCTACCAGATACCCTGAGGCAGTGGCTCTTTCCTCCATCGAGGCAGAGAAGGTGGCAAATGCTTTGTTAGAGATTTTCAGTAGGGTAGGTTTTTCCAAGAGAAATGCTGATTGACAGAGGTGAGAATTTGATATCAGACCTGCTGACTTGTCTGTGGAAGCGTTGTGGCCTGAAGCAGCTAAAGACCACCCCTACCATACCAAGACTAATGGTCTTGTGGAGAGTATAAGCTCTACACTAAAGGCCATGCTACAGGCATTTGCAGACCAGTATAGGAGTGAGTGGGACAAGTATTTGCCCTATCTATTGTTTGCATACCGAGAAATACCTGAGCAATCCACAGGTTTGTCACCCTTTGAGTTGATGTATGGGCACAGGGTGAGGGGGCCTTTAGATTTGATTTGTGATGAGTTGGAGGCTATGTGTGAATCATCCCACAAGTATTCTGTTGTGGCATATGTCCTACACTTCAGGACAATGCTTAGGAAGCTCATGGGCATGGCCCATGAGAACCTGTCAGGAGCTCGACAGCAGTAAAAGGTCTGGAATGACAGGAATACTCAAGCTCAAGAGTATGCTGTAAGGCAGCAAGTTATGGTGCTCATTCCTGTCAGACACAATAAGCTGCAGGCACCTTGGGATGGACCCTTCAAAGTGGTAAGAAAGGTCAGTGATGTTAATTACATGGTAAACTTGCTGGGAAGGAGGCAGGTGCACAAATTGTACTATGTTAAAATGATAAATCTGAGCATGTCAGAGGGGTCTTGGGCAGACTGCAAAGGGCAGGGTTAACCATTAAGCCCTGCAAGTGTCAAATGGGTATAGATAGCAGATGTCTCTTACCTAGGACATAGAGTGGGGAGTGGTAAGATTAGGCCAGAACCTGCCAAAGTGGAAGCTGTTCAAGTTTGACCTGCCCCCCCTTACCAAAAAGCAGGTGAGGGCCTTCTTTGGGACAGCAGAGTACTATAAAAAGTTCATTCCCCTCACAGATTTGACAAGGAAAAACTGGCCAGATAAGGTAATGTAGACCACAGCCTGTGAGCAGGCATTACAAAAGCAGAAAGGGGCTTTGGGAGGATCCCCCATGTTAGTCAGCCCAGATTACAGCAAAGAAACTGTTGCGCAGGTGGATGCTTCAAACCATGGTATAGGGGCTCTATTCAACCAAGTTTCAAGAGAAGAGCACCCGGTTACATATCTGAGTTATAGACTCCAACACAGGGAGGAATGTTATGCAGCTGTAGAAAAAGAATGTCTAGCCATAGTAAGGGCACTGCAGAATTTCAGCCTTATCTGTATGGAAGAAAATTGACTGCGGTTACAGGTCACAATCCCTTAACATGACTACATAGTGTCAGCCAGCAAAATGCCAAGTTATTATGGTGGAGGCAAAAGACATGACAGTACAGCACTGGGATATGGTCAGCAATGCCAATGCAGATGGACTCTCAAGACATGGTATAGGTTAATGTGTTCCCAGACAGGCCCATTTCTCTCAAGCTATGTTTTTCCAAGGTCACTTGAAAAACTTGCTTGAGTCTTCAAAGCAGGGAGAGATGTGACAATGTGAGGTATTGCCATCTGGGCCAGAGAAAATAGGAAAGTGCACGTGTAACATATGCCAACATAGTTAGCTGGAGTTTTGTAAATAGTTTTGTGCCATTTGGCTCTCACACTGACTTGTTGAGATGCATGTGTTAAAATGTATCAACAGTGTTATTATAACTAATTAAATGTTTAAACAAAGATTTCTGGAAGGGAAGAGTAGAAGTTTTAGAAAATGTTCTATAGCTTTCAGAAACTGCAACAGATTTTAGCAAAGCTCTGAGTGTGTATTGTGCCAGAGTCAGGTGATCAAATGTGATGTCATTCCATAAACAGCACTGAGAGGAGGAAACTCTCACAGCAGTTTTTTTTTTTTTTTTTTTTTGGGAACCTGATATAAAGATCTATGACAATTATCACAGTTACACGTTTGAATCTCATTAACTTGCCATGTGGAAGTTAGCCTCTCAACATCTAATTTTCCTTGCTGTATTAAGTTAGCTAGTGAACAGCTATTATTTAGACAGTCAGGAAAAACAGTGAGATTCATTAAGTAGAATTTTCTGCACCTGCCTAAATCTGTCCAACTGTGTTATATTTTTATTTCTCCTGTGGTTGAAAATCTGGTGTTTATTGTTCTTATATTTATTATTCTCATGTTTTCTGTTTTATTGTTTATTATTAAATGTTTTTGTAGCTTTCATTGTGGATGGTCTATTACAGAATACTTTTAACATCTTGAGAGTATTTGTGCTTATTTTAGTGATGCCGTATCCACTCTGAAAACCTTGCTGCTTTGGTTACACTCTACCATTTATATTAGTATTGATTTTGCTCAGTATAATTGGATACCCTTGTAAGAGCCTGAGAGTAATTGACTGATGGCAATATGGTTACCTTGTAATCTGGGCCAAAGGGATGCAGCTAGTAAATCTGTACCAGCCTTTCCCAGGAGTGTATGTGTGTGTGAAAATCAAATACCCATTTGTGGGTGTGCCAGCTACTTGAAATTGTGACACAGTGCTCCAAAGGGAGTCTTGTTTGCAATCTGGAGAGATAGAGAGTCCAGTCCCAGGACTGGAGAGTGCTCAGATCAAATATCCAGTTGTGGATGTGCCAGCTACTTGGAACTGGGACACAGTGCTCCAAAGGGAGTCTTGTTTGGGATCTGGAGAGGCAGAGAGTCCAGTCCCAGGACTGGAGAGTATTCCCTGTATGCTCTTGGGGGAAATTGTGCTTTATGCAGAGAGCTGCATTAGAAAATACTGTGCAAATCCATTCCTGTTTTTAGTGACTGTCTTTCACTGGTGTCAGTGGTGAGGATTGAGGCTCCTTGATTACTGGCCTGGGGTAGAAAGGTCATCACGGTCAAGACAGAGTCCTAAGGTTTAACTCATTCCCTCCAGTACAGCTCTTTTGAATATGTACCGTTAACTCCCACTGGGTGTGGCTTGAGCCTTTAAAAATATAAAGTTATTATCTTACAGTTCTAACAAATACTCATTGACAGAGGACAAATATAAATACAATTGTATTTGCCATAATCTATGCTTCAAGGTAAAATATACTGATACCTTGTATGTAACAAGGTTTTGAAATTATTAATATAAATATGAACAAGCAATATTTTATTGCCTAGAGGCACAGTAGAAGATAACTGCAGAAACAACTGGAGACACACTTGGCTGTAATGAGTTAAGACTGTTTCTTTTTTTTTCTTAAGGGCAGCAACCACTTAAGACAGCAAGCGACACAGCACAGCAATCTCTAGGACAGTAGCCAACACACATTTGTAGGCAGAAACATCTCTCTCTCAGTCCACAACAACGCTAATTACTGGATTGCAAAAAAACGTAACTGGGGCATACTAATATATTTTGTTTGCCTGGAGTTCTGCAGGCATTTGATTTATTCTCAATCAGGTAGTTGACTAGAAAATTGTAAGTTGCTAGTTTTTGGACCTAAAATGAGGAACTAGATTGTTGCCTGGCATTAAGGTAGGATACAGATGGTTGTGGTAAGAGTGATGATGATAAGAATAAGAAAAAATGAATAATGAAGTGACATACACATCACTCTGGGTTTGAGTACTCTATAGCATGTTTTTTTTTTCATACATAAGTGGGTAACAACATAGCAGGAAAAGCCTCTTGGCTGATCACACAAAGATAACCGAAGTGGTATAAAAGGCAGATAAACTGGTGGAATCTATAAAATAATTTAGAAATGCTGTTATTAAGTGTAGAAAGGCAGTAGTTTAAGATCATTACAGACAAATGGAAAGCACTGTACTTTGCCACAACAACAGCTATGTATCTGGGTGGATGGGATTAATGACAACAGTGATGAAAGAATCTGGGGTGGACATCATTCCTGATTTGGACTTCCAAGAGCAGAATGAAGGTAGCAGTGGCAGCAGCAAACATGGTATACTAGGGGCAGACTCGAAGTGTGTGTGTGTGTGTGCTTGTGTGTGTTTGTGTGACATACACATGTGTGTGAGTGCATGCATGTCTGCTCATGCATGATTCATGCCAGAATCTCAAATCCACAAAAAGTAAACAATAACCAACAATTATGAAACTGAATACAGTCACATAGTTGAAACAAAGTACATGTCAACTTACTGGAAATCAACATACACTGCCATACAGTAAGTCGTAATCCTGAATGTACAATTCTAAAACTGCCAAATGATGAATTGTTAAATTGTTTAACTCAAAACATCGACTCCTGCACATGTGTGGAGAGCTGGACTTGTCCCCCTTGCAGGCCTCATTTTAGTGCCCATTTCCAAGTTTCACTAACAGGGGAGTGATATTCTTTGTTGATTGAGTGCTAGTGCAGTGCACTTATGTATAATTTGGATACCATCAAGAGGCATTCTATGTTCAGTGATTTGTAAAGTTTCAACATTTTGATACTTAGGAATTTTGCAGATGAAGGAAGGCTTATGCATAGTCTCTATGCAGAAGGTATTACATAATCTCCCCTCTCGTTTAAACTCCATGATCAGAAAAGCAAAGTTTCTTAGAAAAAAATGGAAAAAAATATGGCACTAGTTGTGTTATAAATAATAACATAGTGTCATAAATTTTATTTCAGTCATTGTATTCAAATCTTACTCACAATGAAAGAGCATGACTTATTTCATAATGTATATTGACTGGGCAAGCAACCATCAGTACAGGGGCTATTCATTATGCTGCAGCATGGTTAGTGCTACAATGTTTCTGGCCATTAAATTTTAGTCTACAAAAAAAATGGCACAACAAAAGAAAAATGACATGCTCCCACTTCCTTGGGAAACACCCATGCCAACAGTTTTGACAGAAGAAAAGTTATTATGTATCTTTACCTGACCTGTCCTGCCTTGTAGACAATCACAGATGCATGTAATACTTAAGTGCTAAATCCATTAGGGCATTATGATGGACAGTATCAAAAGCCCTAGCAAAATCTAAGTAAATCACATCTATGGAAAAACCTTTGTCCAAGGCCAAGATTACATTGTTATAAACACTTATTAAGTTTGTCAAATATTAATGCCATTGGACAAAGCCATGTTGATATATATCCCTACCTACGGATGATTCAGATACCAATAAAGAAGTTATTATTCTTTCATAAAATTTCCCTAGAATGCTGCCCAGATTGATTGATCTATAGTCTTCCACAGGAAAACACACACACACACACACACACACACACACACACACACACACACACACACACACACACACACACACACACACAAAAAAAAAAACACACTGGAATGGCAAAAGATTTTTAACATTCACTATTGATAAAACCAAATTTTAGTGAGTTATGAAACAGATCTGTCAGTATCAGGTTCAGAGTCACTAATGTTTGTTAGAAAGAAACCATTTAAACTATTAAGGTCAGTTGCAGAACATCATTTAATTTTACTAAAGGCCCTAGCAACTGTGTACCTAGAGATAATGGATCACTTATTCAATCCATAAAGCTCTTCTGTTAAGATTTTATTACCAGTGGACATGTTGGCAAAGAAAGTATCTGCAATGATGTTAGCTACCAGCATAGGATTGTTTATGGTTGCATTATCTGTTGTAGCACTGATACTGAAAGCTTCATCTTTCCCATATGATCCAGGTATTTACCAGGTGAATTTCATGTTAGCTGTCTGTTTAATAGTTCCTTTGGCGAGGGCTATCTTAAGTTCACATGTAATATGATAATGGTCCAATTCAGGACTAAGTACACAATTTGAAACATCAATGGAGTGTTTTCCCAAATTATATCTAAAGTGCTAATCAATCTAGTTGGGCCTGCTACCACCTGGATTTAATTTTTCAGTCAAGACTTTTAGATAACATTATTTAAAACCTTGGAATGAGAAGACGTTAAACTTCAATACTCTCCTGGAGCAATATTATCATTGGCAATAATATTGTAGAAAAGTGCAAGCTTCTTTTTATGCTTACGATATAAAAATATGATCACAATAACTTCGCATAAACCATAGATTTTAATACTGTCCAAACTAAATTTAGTTGACAGATGAACATATACATCTCATCCCATCAAGTCTGATCTAAGTAAGTGATGGCTGTTAAAGCCTGGAAAAAAAATACGTTTTTTTGTACCAAATTATACTTCAGTAATAATTAAGATATCATATCATAACTTTCACTACTAATTTTAGCTTTTTGTGTTTTTCACTGTACCATTGATAAGGTTTCCATCTCCCAAAAAAAAAAATCTTTCACTGTCCTTGTGAGCTTAAGACAAAACAATCTATTACTCTGGTAACTTAAGTGAAGAATGCCCCTTGTAAATAGTTTGATCTTACACTTTACTTCTTCCCAAAACGCAAAAGCTTTGATGGCATTCTTCAAGCATTTACTTCTTATAAACGTAGTTGTTTGCCCATCAATCACACAAAGCCTCCCCTTAAAATGTGAGGCAGAAAAATCATCACAAATGGCTAAGGTAACACAAGCCTCTTTACCCAAGGATATGATATATTTAACTATATAATGAAACCTCCCCATTGCAGTATGACCAATGTCATTGTTTAAAGCAACTATTATTCCCTGTTTATGTCACATGTTTTGAAAGAGCAGTAATTACATCTTTCATTTCCATCCTCATAAACCTTAGTGGCGATTTGCTCCCTGTTAATTCTATGAAGAATGGTCTTTATGCCCTATTACCAATATTTGACCCTCCTTTACAGGAGTGAGTGCAACATAGATTTTGCCAACCATATTGTTACGTGTTTGACCAGGAAGATCCTGGTTAGATAGAGAAGCTCTGCCACACAAAGCCCTTCTATGTTTTTTTTTTCCTTCTATTTCATTCTAGTGCATGCACTTACTACTTGTTACATACACACTCAAAACAAAAAAAACCAAAGTGTTTTACTGGCTTTGAAAGCCAGTAATGCACTTAGCAACATAGATAGCAACTTGATAGGTTTGTTTAATTAGAGAGTTCCTATCATTATGGAAGTTGATCTTCCGTATTTAAGCCATGATTTTTTTCCTTTTGTTATGTACACTGTTAAGATTAGGATTCCAGAAGTGTAGTTTGTTTTGAGAGTTTTTTGGCATATTAATTACAATAACCTCTATACAGCCATGTACATGGTTGTACAGTGTCTCTGTGAAGAATTCTGCATAGGTTGTTGTGAACCCAGGGCTGTGAGAGGCATTGGATTTTGATAAACTATAACTTCATAGTGTATAGTTTGCCTTGCAATGGTTCCTATCTGTTACAGGGTTTGCTGGGGTTACTGAGTTGATTTTTATTTCAAAGGAGACAGCTTTGTTGTTGGTCATCACCAGTGAGGTTGTGACACTGGGGGGGGGCAATTCTCTGTCATATTGGTGAGTACAATATGTTTGAAACTCTAATGGATGTGCGCACTATCTGGTCGAGGCTATTTTTGAATAAAGTCCCAGAATCGTGCCTACAATTTTGAGGCAGTACATGCTCCCCAGTCTATAAAGAGGTGGTTAAAATCTTTCATGAATAGAGTGTTTGGTTTAATGTTGTGCCTATCGAGTAGGTCTAGGTATGACCTATGGGATTCTAAGAACATACAGGATGACCTATATCTTGCTAGGATATGGTAAGGAATATCCATGGTAAAACTTGGTAGTAAAGAAAAAAACATGGACAGTTTTTAAATGGTGCCCTAATTTAAATACGTTAATTACAGATTATCATTTAGGGCGGGCACAGTGGTGCAGCGGGTAGCATTGCCACCTCACAGCAAGAGGTTCACCAGTTCGATTCTCAGCTGGGGTGCCTTCTGTGTGGACTCTGCATGTCCTCCCTGTGGTCGCGTAGGTTTCCTCTGGGTGCTCCAGT
Source organism: Protopterus annectens (assembly GCF_019279795.1). Lineage (NCBI taxonomy): Eukaryota > Metazoa > Chordata > Ceratodontiformes > Protopteridae > Protopterus > Protopterus annectens. Next base: position 1,014,341,417 of record NC_056731.1, on the reverse strand, counting down.
TTCCTCCCACATCCCAAAGACATGCAGTAGGTGAATTGGATACTCTTAACTGGCCCTAGGTGTGAGTAGATGCATGTGTATGCCTTCTGTGGAAGGTTAGGTGCTGGGCTGGCAACTCAACACTGTAAAACTCCACTGCCAATCATAAGCAGGCAGATGATCTGCTGTGGTGACCCCTATCCGGGAAAAAGCTGAAAGAAGAAGAATTACAGATTAACATCTGTAATCTTATTTGGACGTAGTAGGAAAGATATTCAGGCACCAGTGAGAATGAAATAACATCCCTTTCTTTACACCCAACTGTAACATTCCTTAGGTGGTGTATAACTTTAATTACACACCTTCCAAAGCACTGTTATAGTCCATCTCATGTTACAGCAGTGTGCAACATGTTTATCTTTATTTCTAATTTTGGAGCATAATCACATCACTCCATGCAATACAATATTTTTATCACTGATATTGTTAGCCCTTTTGGAAGCAATACTAAATTCTCTCTCATAACAGAGTGTATCTACTTCAATATTTACAGCAACCATATTTGTAAGTAGAGATCAGAGTTTGGCGACCTTAGCCAGAGATCAGAGTGAATCTGAACTAAAAAGGCATACACTGTTTTCAACAAAAATATAGGTATATTTTAAGTTTGTATTGCACTTTTTGAACTGTGTTTTGCTTAACTGCTGCTTCATTTTGCTGTTTTTAATTGCTGTGACTGCTTTTTTCTGATTATTTAAATTCTGCATTTCTTAGCATAGGGTAAATTCAGACTTGCTGAATCTAAGCACTAAAACCAGCCACCTTACATTATGAGGGCCTCCCTGTACCCTTGTGGCAGAAATGTTTGGCTCAGGATCCATCAAAACATGCACACACTCATGTCAGCAACAAATACTGTTATGACTCTCTGTCATAGTACATGTTGGAGTGAATGACTTCAGACATACTTCTCTGGACTATATGAAGAGAGACATGACTGAACTCTCAGATTATGTGTCCCAGGCATGTATGTCCCTAGCCCTAAACAGCATTCTGCCTTCACTTAGGATGATGCCACAATGCAGACAAAAATGAGTTCAACAATTGACTTAGCTTCTGGTGTCACTCCAGGATGATCCTGTATCTGTCAGCCTGGGAAGACATGGTCAACAGTCCATACTGCTTTGCCAGAGATGGCCTTCATCTGTCTCCTAAAGGATCTCGGATACTGGCAAAGACACATGCCTCCACCATAGTGCCCCTTTTAGTCAATGCCCAAACAACAAAACTTCCAACACAAAGAAATCCACTAAAGACAAACTCAAGGTCATGCTGCTTAATGCTAGGAGCTTAAACAGTAAACTGCACTCCCTGGAAGCACTTCTCACTTTGGAAGATGCTAATGTATGTGCAGTCACTAAAACTTGGTTCAAGGCTGTAGAGAGCACCCCATCCGTACAAGGCTACAATGCCTTTCACATGTTCAGATCAGAAAATTAACATGGAAGAACAAAAGGTGGATACCAAAGGTATCCATCTTCATTAAATGCAAATGCACCTTGTGACTGGTGAAACATTATGGCTCTTGAGCTACTCTTGGTCCAAATAACTATAGGCAAAGTACCCTTCCACATCATTGATAGCTACTGATCCCCCACCATAAACCAGGAGAAGCACACCACCTACCTGGGCTTGCTAAGGTCACTCAGTACACAGCCAAACATCTTTGTCATGGGAGATTTCAACTATCCTTCCATTGACTGGACAACTTAAAAGAGCACAAATGTGATTGCTGTGAGGTTCTTTGACTTTGATAATTCAAATACCCTGGAACAGTTGGTCTGCATACCCACAAGGGGATCAAATGTCCTGGACATAGTGCTCACCAGCTTGAGGGGTCACTGCACTACCCCATTTTTGTTGCCCTCCCAGGTAAGATCAGACCATAAATCTGTCTAATATGAAGTAAAGATCAAATCTGACATCCAAACAGGAGTGAAATAACTGAAACATTTCTCCAAAGCAAACTAGTGCCTACTAAACGATGGTATAAATGGTTTCAGAGGCCCTGGAGACACAGCCAACAATGACTCCTATACAAAAGAGTACACAGTTGCCCTATATAGCTACTTAAACAAATTCATTGGCTAGGATGTACCTAACAGGAACAAAATCAGGTCCTCACAAAAAAACAAGCCACCCTGGTGGACTGTAAGCAGAAATAAGTTATAGAACAAAAGAAAGAAACTAATATCTGGGAACAGAGGGGAACTTACTCAACAGAGGAAGAATACCCTCCACAGCCTAAACAAGCAAATCAGGTATCTTGTAAAGTCCTCTAAGGCTAGTTATGAGACTAAATTAGCATCTCTAGCTAAAGACAATTACAAAGCATTCTTTAGCTATGCCCAAAACCTAAAAGGGAATACCCGGCTGTGTGCCAAAATTATAGCAGATAGTACCACTCACACTGAACCTGAGGAAATTGCCAACCTGCTAGCTGACTGATTTGGCAATAACTTTACCCCACTGTCCCCTCCAGACATATCCCAATGCATTCCTGACAACAGTCCCGTATCAACTATCTCCAAAGAAAAGGTCATACAAGTGCTCTCCAAGGCCAAAAACACAGCCTCTATGGGACCAGATAGCATCCCGGCCTGCTTACTAAACAATCTAAAACAAGACCTAGCTGAACCACTTGGCACTCTCTTTAACTATAGACTCAGCACTGGCTTTGTTTTGACAGAGTGAAGAACAACAGAACTCCCCTTGCACAAAGGAAGTCTATCAACTGACCCTGGGAACTATCAACCCATAAGCCTAACCAGCCTAAATTGCAAGACCAGGGAAAGAATTATCATGTATCTTATCCACAAGGACATAGGTTGCATACCTCTTGACTGTCCAGATTTTCATGGAATGTCCAGATTTTTATCTCATATTTTTGGTCTGTTTCTCATAAAAATTGTATTTTCTGGCAAATCAGCAAGAAATTAATTCACTAAATAATGACAAATGTTTGAGTTTCAGACTTCCGATCCTTAAGAAAATGCATGGTAACATAAAACCTTTCATTCTAACAACTTTCTAAGTATATAAGAGCAATTTTTTTAAAAATTGTCCCTATTTTTGGCCCTTTGTCCAATCATTATTTTTGGGTTTTTCCAGATTTCTTGTGCAAAGAGGCTGAGAGGTATGATCCAAGACCAGCAAACTTTTGACTGACCCAGTTTGGTTTTGTCAAGGGGAGATCTTGCTTACTGAACCTGGTGGACTGCTTTGAGAATGTCACCAAATCCTGGATGTGGGAAAAGCAATGCATACCACCTATCTTGATTTAGCCAAAGGTTTTGACACAATCACTTACTCAGGTATCATTCATAAACTGTCCCAGTTAGATGGGTAGCCAAATGGCTCGTTAATAGAATGCACACTGTCAAAGTTTGGGAGTCCACCTCCACCAGTAGACCAGTTACCAGTGGGGTACCACAATGATCCATACTGTTTGGAATCTACTTCTGTGATGTCCAGGTGAAGGTTGATGACCTGTGACTATCCAAGTTTGCAGATGACTGTAAACTGGGTGCAATCATATATTCTCCCAGTGATGTTAACATATTAGAGAAGGGGCTTACGCAGAGAAATGATTGGTGCCAAAGTCATTGAACAAAACTTATAAAAAAATGCCTCAATATCCCCTTTGGCAAAGAAGTAGCCCCTGCTAAGTATGATATAGATAGCACCCCTCTAAGCTCAAACTCAGTGGTGCAAGACTTTGGAACGCAGGTTGATAGCAATCTAAATTTCAATCACCATGTGTTAATAGTGGTTTGGAACGCAGGTTGATAGCAATCTAAATTTCAATCACCATGTGTTAATAGTGGTAAGAAAAGCCTTCTACATTGCACATGTCATAAATAAGGGCATAACATGCAAGACTAGGGAGGTTATAATTCCACTGTATTCGACCGTTACCACACTACTAATTGAGTATGATGCTCTCTTCTGCATGTAACTCACAGACACCTCCAGCAACTGGAGACACCACAGAGGTTTCTAACCAAGAGAATCCAGGGCCTCCAAAACATGACCTACATGAAAAGGCTGAAAGCCCTGTCACTGTACTCTGTATCATACATGCTGCTGAGAGGTAACCTATGCCTGACCTACAGAGCTATCTCTGACCATGCCCTAATGTAAATGCTGCACATCAGCAAATCAAATGACACAAGAGTAATTTACCCCAGGGATCTCAACCTAGCCTGAAACATTAACAAAACATTCTGGAGAGAAAGATATAACTCCCTGGTATTGCCACTCACCTGGAATAAACTCCATGTGAACAGAATCCTCAAAGACCCTATTTAAGCACAGCCTTGACAACTGGATGGGTGATTGTAAATTTACCCTGGGGATGACACCTATGTCCTTCATGGACAGGGGCAGTTGGTGTTGATTATAGAATCACTCTGCTAACAATGACCATTTGACTATGGTCAATAGGGTTTTCATTTTTTTACAAGGCTAGGCTTGTAAAGGCCCTTGGGCCATTAGCTTAGTAACCACCTATGAACCTTTGAACCTATTACTGTCTATGTAGTTAATGTGCTTTGTCAACACCATTCTCTGACATTCTAATTGAAACATCATTAATCTGACAACTATTTACACATTTGATGTAATGGAGTGTTTGTGTTTATTTACATTTATGAGTAATGACATGCTCAATATCGGAGTTGTTTGGCTTCTGATACATACCTACAATCAACTGCATTACTAGCTGAGTTAAGTACAAACTTGCAGTGTTAAAGATTGTACTGCATTTTATTTTCTGTGCATTTAATTGTTTCATTGAATATTGTGGTCTGTGTCTCTCTGTAGTTATTTATTTTTCTATTTAATTATTTCATAGAATACTGTGGTCTCTCTCTGTCTCTACAGTTAGTGGGGATATTGTGTTTCGCTTCATTGATATTCTGTGTTAAACTCTTAGCCTAGAGGGTTTCTCTGTATTTATAAGTGTTAGTCACATATCTTTGAATTTATTACTGGTGAATACCTGTACTGTTTGGCTTCTGCTACATGCCTACAATCAACTACCATGACTACTCAGCAACGGAAATGAACTCTACCACACTACAAAAGCAAATCAAGTACATGGAAACAGGTTTCTAGACTCAACAGAGGAAGAATACCCTCCACAGCCTAAACAAGCAAATCAGGTATCTTGTAAAGTCCTCTAAGGCTAGTTATGAGACTAAATTAGCATCTCTAGCTAAAGACAATTACAAAGCATTCTTTAGCTATGCCCAAAACCTAAAAGGGAATACCGGCTGTGTGCCAAAATTATAGCAGATAGTACCACTCACACTGAACCTGAGGAAATTGCCAACCTGCTAGCTGACTGATTTGGCAATAACTTTACCCCACTGTCCCCTCCAGACATATCCCAATGCATTCCTGACAACAGTCCCGTATCAACTATCTCCAAAGAAAAGGTCATACAAGTGCTCTCCAAGGCCAAAAACACAGCCTCTATGGGACCAGATAGCATCCCGGCCTGCTTACTAAACAATCTAAAACAAGACCTAGCTGAACCACTTGGCAGTCTCTTTAACTATAGACTCAGCACTGGCTTTGTTTTGACAGAGTGAAGAACAACAGAACTCCCTTGCACAAAGGAAGTCTATCAACTGACCCTGGGAACTATCAACCCATAAGCCTAACCAGCCTAAATTGCAAGACCAGGGAAAGAATTATCATGTATCTTATCCACAAGGACATAGGTTGCATACCTCTTGACTGTCCAGATTTTCATGGAATGTCCAGATTTTTATCTCATATTTTGGTCTGTTTCTCATAAAAATTGTATTTTCTGGCAAATCAGCAAGAAATTAATTCACTAAATAATGACAAATGTTTGAGTTTCAGACTTCCGATCCTTAAGAAAATGCATGGTAACATAAAACCTTTCATTCTAACAACTTTCTAAGTATATAAGAGCAATTTTTTTAAAAATTGTCCCTATTTTGGCCCTTTGTCCAATCATTATTTTTGGGTTTTTCCAGATTTCTTGTGCAAAGAGGCTGAGAGGTATGATCCAAGACCAGCAAACTTTTGACTGACCCAGTTTGGTTTTGTCAAGGAGATCTTGCTTACTGAACCTGGTGGACTGCTTTGAGAATGTCACCAAATCCTGGATGTGGGAAAAGCAATGCATACCACCTATCTTGATTTAGCCAAAGGTTTTGACACAATCACTTACTCAGGTATCATTCATAAACTGTCCCAGTTAGATGGGTAGCCAAATGGCTCGTTAATAGAATGCACACTGTCAAAGTTTGGGAGTCCACCTCCACCAGTAGACCAGTTACCAGTGGGGTACCACAATGATCCATACTGTTTGGAATCTACTTCTGTGATGTCCAGGTGAAGGTTGATGACCTGTGACTATCCAAGTTTGCAGATGACTGTAAACTGGGTGCAATCATATATTCTCCCAGTGATGTTAACATATTAGAGAAGGGGCTTACGCAGAGAAATGATTGGTGCCAAAGTCATTGAACAAAACTTATAAAAATGCCTCAATATCCCTTTGGCAAAGAAGTAGCCCCTGCTAAGTATGATATAGATAGCACCCTCTAAGCTCAAACTCAGTGGTGCAAGACTTTGGAACGCAGGTTGATAGCAATCTAAATTTCAATCACCATGTGTTAATAGTGGTTTGGAACGCAGGTTGATAGCAATCTAAATTTCAATCACCATGTGTTAATAGTGGTAAGAAAAGCCTTCTACATTGCACATGTCATAAATAAGGGCATAACATGCAAGACTAGGGAGGTTATAATTCCACTGTATTCGACCGTTACCACACTACTAATTGAGTATGATGCTCTCTTCTGCATGTAACTCACAGACACCTCCAGCAACTGGAGACACCACAGAGGTTTCTAACCAAGAGAATCCAGGGCCTCCAAAACATGACCTACATGAAAAGGCTGAAAGCCCTGTCACTGTACTCTGTATCATACATGCTGCTGAGAGGTAACCTATGCCTGACCTACAGAGCTATCTCTGACCATGCCCTAATGTAAATGCTGCACATCAGCAAATCAAATGACACAAGAGTAATTTACCCCAGGGATCTCAACCTAGCCTGAAACATTAACAAAACATTCTGGAGAGAAAGATATAACTCCTGGTATTGCCACTCACCTGGAATAAACTCCATGTGAACAGAATCCTCAAAGACCCTATTTAAGCACAGCCTTGACAACTGGATGGGTGATTGTAAATTTACCCTGGGGATGACACCTATGTCCTTCATGGACAGGGGCAGTTGGTGTTGATTATAGAATCACTCTGCTAACAATGACCATTTGACTATGGTCAATAGGGTTTTCATTTTTTTACAAGGCTAGGCTTGTAAAGGCCCTTGGGCCATTAGCTTAGTAACCACCTATGAACCTTTGAACCTATTACTGTCTATGTAGTTAATGTGCTTTGTCAACACCATTCTCTGACATTCTAATTGAAACATCATTAATCTGACAACTATTTACACATTTGATGTAATGGAGTGTTTGTGTTTATTTACATTTATGAGTAATGACATGCTCAATATCGGAGTTGTTTGGCTTCTGATACATACCTACAATCAACTGCATTACTAGCTGAGTTAAGTACAAACTTGCAGTGTTAAAGATTGTACTGCATTTTATTTTTCTGTGCATTTAATTGTTTCATTGAATATTGTGGTCTGTGTCTCTCTGTAGTTATTTATTTTTCTATTTAATTATTTCATAGAATACTGTGGTCTCTCTCTGTCTCTACAGTTAGTGGGGATATTGTGTTTCGCTTCATTGATATTCTGTGTTAAACTCTTAGCCTAGAGGGTTTCTCTGTATTTATAAGTGTTAGTCACATATCTTTGAATTTATTACTGGTGAATACCTGTACTGTTTGGCTTCTGCTACATGCCTACAATCAACTGCATTACTAGCTGAGTTAAGTACAAACTTGCAGTGTTAAAGATTGTACTGCATTTTATTTTTCTGTGTATTTAATTGTTTCATTGAATATTGTGGTCTGTGTCTCTCTGCAGTTATTTCTTTTTCTATTTGTTTCCTGGAATACTGTGGTCTCTCTCTGTCTCTGCAGTTAGTTTCCCACCTGTCCTCCCTGTTCTTGTTCTGGTATTAATCTTGGTAGCTTTGGAATTGCCCCCCCCCCTAGTAAATTTGTGTTTGAACACTCGTCCTGGGTCTATCTCATTTGCTCACTCAACCGAGTACACTGAGACCATATTTTGACTTCAGACACTCCTACCAGTCCCATCTGTTCAGCTCTATCCCAGCTCTATTCCAGTCGAGTGTCACTAGCTCATTCTACCTAATACAGAGAGAACATTTGTGAAGGGCAAGCCACATAGGTCCTTAATGTTGAATTATCTTCTGTTTCAACTTTCTCCCTTTTCACTTTCCAAAAAAAAAATTCTAAGCTTGTTTCCTGCCTTTCCTGTAACTAGTCAAGTCCAGATATAGATTTGCTGTAATCAGGACTGTTTGTAAGCTTCTGAGCCCCCAAAGCATTTCTGTGTTGGAGGGAAGCCTTCTAGCTTATCAGTGGGAGTGGTAAGCACTAGGTAGCCTACCTACCACAAGCATGATTTCTGGCCTAGAAATTGTAGTGTATTGGCCATGTGGGCAGTTTTTCCATCTCTTTCAACTTTCTTATTTAAAAGCCTGCATTTGCGCTTGTTTCCCACCTTCCTATAACTAGTCTAGTCCAGATACAGATTTGTTGTATCCAGGACTGTTTGTAAGCTTCTGAGCCCCCCAAGCCTTTCTGTGCTGGAGGGAAGTCTTCTAGCTTATCAGTGGGAGTGGTAAGCACTAGGTAGCCTATTTACCACAAGAGTGGTTTCTGGCCAAGAAAATGTAGTTTATTGGCCGTTTGGCAGTTTTTCCATCTCTTTCAACTTACTGGTTTAAAAGCCAGTGTTTGCGCTTGTGTTCCACCTTTCCTGTAACTTGTCTAGTCCAGATACAGATTTGCTGTATCCAGGACTGTTTGTAAGCTTCTGAGCCCCCCAAGCCTTTCTTTGTTGGAGGGACTAAATTAAAAGCACTACACCCTCGCTCCCCATTGGCCCTTGTTTTCAATTATAAAGGAATTCCCAATATTATTCTAGCATGTCCAAAGGTCAGTTGTCAATCTCTCTGGTCCAGCTGGTGAATATGGGAATCTTGAGGCAATGTTACAACTGCCTCATGTACACAGACAACCCTCTCCTCCTCCCAACAAATTCCAACACATGTGAGAGATGCAACCATATAGCCAAACTGGAGGCTAAGCTCTCTCAACTCAGTACTGGCAAAACCAGTCAGGAGGAGAAGGAAACCACACTCACTACAATTCCAGTCTCACATAGACCTACCACGACAGCAAACCAAACACATAATAACACAAAAACATACTCGGAGGCTCTAAATAAAGATCTGCCTAAGCAGCAGAGACCTCCAAAGCAGACACCCAAGCAACCGCTACCCCAAAAAAAACACGTGCAACACATATCTCACAAAGCCAGTGTGCCGAACAGTCACAGCCCTTAAGGCTAAACAACACACCTGATACACTTGTAATAGGTGACTCTATCGTCAGGCACACTGACGTCCGCCACCAGGCTGAACAAGGAGAAGGTCACGGTGAGCAGCCTGTCTGGCGCTAGGATCCGCCACATAACACAAGCACTCAGGTCACTCCAAGGCAAGTACAAATATGACTCAGTCATTGTCCATGCTGGTGTGAATGACCTGAGACATACCTCCCTGGACTACATGAAAAGAGACATAGAGGAGCTCTCTGAGCATGTAGCCCAGGCTGGTATGACCCTGACCTTAAGTAGCATCTTACCCTCACCAAGAATGATGCCACAGTATGAAGACAAGATGATCAATTTCAACAATTGGCTTAAGTATTGGTGTCATTCAAAGAGATCCAATGCCTATCAGCTTGGGATGATATGCACGACAAGCCACGATGCTTTGCTAGGGACGGCTTGCACCTGTCACCCCTGGGCTTTCGGATATTGGCAAAGGCTCTTGCTACCCCCATAGTGCCTTTTTTAGGCAAGGTTCAAAAGACAAACCCACCTCCATAGGTATCACAAGGGATAAGAAACTAAGAGTAATGCTACTCAACGCTAGAAGTCTAAATCTCAAGATGCACGCACTCAAAACTCTCCTTAGCATGGAGAACATCGATATCTGTGCAGTAACAGAAACCTGGTTCAGGGGTCCCGAGAGCACCCCAGCACTACCAGGTTATACCTTATACCATGCTTTTCGGCCCCAAAACTTGGACCGAACCACAAAAGGAGGGGGAGTATCGATATTCATCAAAGATACCCACACCTCCAGGTTGGTGGCAAAGCACGAAGCATCAGAGACTATCCATGTGCAACTAACAGTGGGTAAAACTGCCTTCCAGTTTATAGCCTGCTACAGACCACCCTCCCAAACCCAGGAACCCCACTCGGCCTTCCTGAGAACACTGGAAAATATGAAGGTCTTTCCGAACACCATTATATTGGGCGACTTCAATTACCCAAACATAGATTGGGAGCATTACTCTAGCTCCAACACCCTTGCCCAAAGGTTCCTAGAATTCATAAACTCAAATGCTATGGAACAACTTGTTACCACTCCCACAAGAGGGGAAAACATACTGGACCTGATCATCACCAACATGGGGACTCTATGCTCCAGACCAGAAGTGTATCCCTCACTGGTAAGATCAGACCATAAACTGATCTCACTGGATATTCACATCCTGACCCCACCCCCTGCCCAGAAAACCACAGTGAAAAACTTCTCTAAAGCAAATTTCACACTCCTCAAAACCGAGGTGGAATCCTTCAAAGCTCCCGGGCCTGTGGAAAATATGGCCCAGACCGCAGAATCCTTTATAAATGCATTCTATGAACACCTTCAGGACTGCATGGATCATGCAATCCCAAATAAAACCAAGACCCAATCCTCCAAAGGCAGACGACCTGCCTGGTGGACCCCAGCCATAAACAAACTATACAATAGAAGGAGGAAGCTACTACATGATAGAGCAAAATCCCAAAAAGGGAAGGCATCTCTGATCAGTATTAGCAAAAAAACTAAGGGCACTCATAAAATCGTCAAAGGCCAGCTTCGAGAGAAAAATTGCAAAGGACACTAAGGATAATCACAAGGCTTTCTTTAGTTATGTTAGGAACCTGGATGGGAATTCCCAGATATGCTCAGAATTAGTCCAAAATGACAAAAAATACACTGATCCCACAGACATTGCCAACATCCTAGCTGACAGGTTCAGCACAAACTTCTCCCCCCCCTCCCCACCAAAAGGGCAAATATCTATCCCAGCAGAGTGCTGCCCCCCTAACATCTCAGATGCTCAGGTGGGAGCCGCCCTCTCCAAAGCAAAAAACACAGCATCAGTGGGACCAGACGGTGTCCCAGGCTGCATCCTACATGAACTCCAAGAAGAGCTAAACCCAAACATAAAACTACTGTTCAATCTCAGCCTTACTACAGGATATGTACCCAAAGAGTGGCGTACAGCAACAGTGGTCCCTCTCCACAAAGGTGATGCCTCAATGGACCCTGGAAACTATCGCCCCATAAGCCTGACTAGCTTGGTCTGCAAAGCTATGGAAAGGATCATCATGGACCTCATAAATAAAGATATTGGGGACCTACAGACACTGGAGCCTACCCAGTTTGGCTTTGTTAAGGGCAGATCCTGCCTCTTAAACCTGGTTGACTTCTTTGAAACAGTCACCAAGGCCATTGACGAAGGGAAGGTGGTCCACACAGCCTATCTGGACCTCGCAAAAGCCTTCAATACAATACCCCACTCAGGCATTATAGATAAGCTCACCAGCTTAAATATAAACCCCTATGTCACTAGATGGGTTGCAAACTGGCTCAAGGACAGAACCCACATGGTTAGAATTGCTGGAGCCATGTCAGACTCCAAACCAGTTACAAGTGGCATCCCACAAGGCTCAGTCCTGGGACCTCTCTTGTTTGGTATATATTTCTCGGAGGTACAGGCCAACACGGAAGGACTGTGGCTGACCAAGTTCGCAGATGACTGCAAACTGGGCGCCATAATCAACTCTCCAGCCGACACAAGCATCCTCCAAAAGGGCCTCGTAGAAACAGACAACTGGTGCCAGAGCCATGGCCTCAAGCTAAACGCCAAAAGTGTATAGTCATCCCCTTTGGCAAAACAAAGTGCCCACAAATTACCACATAGGTGGTAATCCATTAAGTACAGAAGAAGTAATTAGGGACCTGGGGACCCAAGTTGATAGCAATCTCTCATTTGACAACCACGTGGCCAAAGTGGTTAGAAAAACATTTTATATAGCCCACCTAATCATGAAGGGATTCACATCTAGATTGGGGAGGTCATTGTGCCTCTTTACTCATCCCTCATCAGGCCCATAATTGAGTACAATGCCCCTTTTGGGATGTACCTTACCAAACACCTGCAGCAACTGGAAAGACCCCAAAAGTACCTCACCAAGAGGATCAAAGGGCTCAAACAGATGCCATATGCTGCCCGGTTAAAGAAACTCCAGCTCTACTCAGTGGCATACCGCCTGCTCAGAGGTGACCTGTGCCTGACGATAAGGCCATGTCCAACCCGGAATTAAGGGACATGCTGCACCTCAAAAATCCAAATCCCATCGAGCTACACGCCGAGAGACTTGAACCTCAGCACTGAAATAAATAGGACATGCTGGAGGGACAGATTCATAACCCAGAGGCTCCCTTCACTCTGGAATAAAATCCCAGTCCAGGTTAGGCAGAGTCCCTCATTGACTCTTTTCAAGAGGAATCTTGATGAGTGGATGGGAGATCGTAGGTTTATCCCGGGTATCACTTCTGTGTCACTGTTAGACAGAGGCACAGTATACTAACCTCGAAAAAGGGCATAGCAAAATTAATTTAAAATGGGTGGCGAAAGCCAAACATACTCTGGCTAGGCTTATAAATGCCCTAGGGCAGATAGCCTAGTATGAACCTATGAACCTATGAACCTATGGAAGCATTTTAGCTTATCAGTGGGAGTGGTAAGCACTATGTAGCTTATCTACCACAAGATCCAGGTACAGATTCTTAGGTTTAACACTTGATTTTTTTTATTCATGCTCAACACTTGTTCAGAACTCAACTTTCCTCTTTACATAGAGGAAAACTGTTTTTGTATTTACTTTCCTCACTTGCTTAGAGAAAAACTGCTCTTATACTCACTTTCCTCACTTGTCTATTCAGGCATGTCCAATGGTCTGCCCCCAGTGTTTTCTTCTGTCTATCTGATTAATCTGGGCATCTTTAGGCAATGTAGCAGTTGCCTCATGTACATAGACAACCCTCTCCTCCTACCACCCAACTCCACAATCTGTGAGAGATGTACTTATCTAGCCAAACTGGAGGTAAAGCTCTCTCCAACCAAGACCAAACTTGACAGTCAAGAGGAGAAGGTAAACACTTGCACCACACCACACTCATCACACAATCCTACTAAACCTACACCACCAAAATCCACACATAGAAACACAAAAACATTCACAGAGGCTCTCAATAATAATCTGCTCAAGCAACAGAGACCTTCAAAGTAAAAATGCAAGCAACCTGCATCCCCCAACACAACCCAAATGATACATAGCCCACAGACTCAGCGTGCCAATAAACCACAGCCCATAAGGCAAACCAATGTACCTAACACACAAGTCATAGGTGACTCTATAGTCAGGCACACTGATGTCCCACTTACCAGGCTAAACAAGGAGAAGGTTACTGTCAGCTGCCTGTCAGGTGCCAGGATCTGCCACATAATCCATGCACTCAGGTCACTCCACAACAAGTACAAATATGACTCTGTCATTGTCCATGTTGGTGTAAATGACCAGAGATGTACCTCCCTGGACTACACAAAAAGAGACATGGAAGAGCTCTCTGATCTTGTAGACCAGGCAGGTATGACCCTAGCCCTGAGTAGCATCCTGCCATCACCCATAATGATACCACAGTACAAGGACAAAATGATTGACTTCAACAATTGGCCATGATGCTTTGCCAGTGATGGCCTGCACCTGTCACCCCTGGGATTCTGGATACTGGCTAAGGCTCTTGCCGCCCATACTTTGCCTTTTGTAGGCAAGGTTGAAATGACAAATTCGCCACCTTAACAGGAACAGGGAAGCAAAAATGAGTGTAATGCTACTCAATGCTAGAAGTCTAAATCTCAAAATGCACTCACTTGAGGCACCCCTTAAAATGGAGAACATCAATATCTGTGCAGTGACTGAGACCTGGTTCAGGACTCTAGAGAGCACCCCTGCATTACCAGGCTATAACTCATACCACATTTTTCGGCCATCTAACCTGGATCAGAACACCAAAGGCGGAGGTGTATCCATATTCATTAAGGATATCCACACCTCCAGGCTAGTTGCGCAGCATAATGCATCCAAGGTTTTCCAAGTGCAACTAACTCTGGGCAAAACTGCAATCCAAACTGTAGCTTGCTACAGATCCCCCAATATGCCCCAGGATTCCCACTCCTCTTTTCTTGATATACCGGAAAATATTAGGGTTCAATCAAACACTCTAATAATGGGTGATTTCAACTACCACACCATTAACTGGGAAAACTACTCATGTACCAATTCCTTCGCTCAACGCTTTCTGGAATTCATAAATTCCAATGCCCTGGATCAACGTATCCACACCCCCACCAGGGGCAATAATATCCTAGACCTAATCATTACGAACATGAGTGACCGGTTTTCCACACCTGAAGTCAACTCCTCGTTCATCAGATCTGACTGTAAGCTAATCACCCAAGATATCTGTATCCTGTCCCCACCCACCATTAAGGAAACCACGGTAAAAAATTTCTCCAAAGCCACCTTCATGCTGCTTAAGACAGAAGTGGCGAACTTCATGACATCCATGCAGATGGACAATACAGTTACGACTGCTGAATCCTACACAAATGCACTCTATAAGCACTTACACGAGTGCATGAATTGTGCTATCCCAAACAGAACCAAGACGCTATCCTCCAAAAAAAGGAAGCCAATTTGGTGGTCCCCTGCCATAAGCAAACTCTACAACAGAAGGAAGAAACTGTTGCAAAAGAGAGTAAACTCCCATGAGTGGAGGAGCTCCCTGGGCAGCCTCAGTAAGAAACTGAGATCCCTTATAAGATCCTCCAAAGCTAGCTATGAAAACAAAATCACCACTGATTGTAAGGCCAACCACAAAGCATTCTATAGCTATGTCAAGAATCTCAATGGCAATACCTATATCTGCTCTGAGTTACAGCACAACGGCATGAAAATTAGAGAACCAACTGATATTGCCAACATCCTGGCAGATAAGTTCAGTGCTAACTTTACCCCCCTCTCACCCCCTAAAGTGCCCATATCTATACAGGAAGAATGCAGAGTCCCTGTAATCGCATCTATGCAGGTAAAATCTGCACTCTCTAAAACGAAAAACACAGCATCCATGGGACTGGACAACATCCCAGGCTGTGTTTTACACAAACGTCAGAACTAACTGGCTCCCCAACTAAGCACCATGCTCAATCATAGTCTCACATCAGGCTTTGTGCCCACTGAATGGTGCACAGCAACAGTTATCCCACTCCACAAAGGGGGAGCCACCACAGATCCAGGGAACTATTGCCCTATTAGCCTAATGAGCCCAGTCTGCAAGGCCATGGAATGTATCATCATGGAATTCACAAAGACATTGGTAATCTCCAAACTCTGGACCCCACCCAGTTCGGGTTTGTGAATGGCAGATCATGCCTTCTGAACCTGATTGACTTCTTTGAGGCAGTCACCAAAGCCGTAGATGAGGGTAAGGTGGTTTACACAGCCTATCTTGATCTTGCCAAAGCTTTTGACACCATCCTCCATTCTGGAATTATAGCTAAACTTACTAAACTAGGTATAAATCCCTACATCACATGATGGGTTGACAACTGGCTCACTGACAGAACCTACACTGTAAAAGTTGCAGACTCCAAATCTGACTTCAAACCAGTGACAAGTGGAGTACCACAGGATTCAGTCCTGGGACCTCTCCTGTTTGGCATATACTTCTCTGAAGTACAGGCTAGCAAAGAAGGCCTCTGGCTAACAAAGTTTGCAGATGTCTGCAAACTAGGAGTCATAGTCGAGTCCCCAAATGATGTGAACATCCTACAGAAGGGCCTCTCTGAGACAGATGCCTGGTGTCAGAGGCATGGCCTCAAGCTCAATGGCAAAAAGTGCATTTTCATCCCCTTTGGTAAAAACTCTGTACCCATGCACTACCAAATAAATGGCAGTCTACTTAATGCCGAATGTGTGATAAGAGACCTTGGGACCCAGGTGGACAGTAGTCTCTCCTTTGATAATTACATCGCCACAGTAGTCAGGCAAGCCTTTTATGTGGCACACCTCATCACAAAATCCTTCTATGTGGCACACCTCATCACAAAAAAGAGGTCATTGTTCCCCTCTACTCGGTACTCATTAGACCCATTATAGAGTACAATGCTCCTTTTGGAATGTACCTCACAAGACATCTGCAGCAGCTGGAAAGGCCACAGAAGTACCTCACAAAGAGGATTACTGGCCTCAGACAGATGCCCTACACTGATTGTCTTAAAAAACTCCAGCTTTACTCTGTAGCATATTGCCTTCTCCATGGAGATCTCTGCCTAACATATAAAGCTATGTTAAACCCAGAGCTGTTGGACATGCTACACCTAAAGAAATCCCAATCCCTCTGAGCTACATGCTCCAGGGACCTAAACCTTATCACCACAATAAACAGGACATGCTGGAGGAATAGATTACAATCCCAGAGACTTCCTATACTCTGGAACAAGCTACCCATCTATATCAAACAAAGTTCCTCATTAGCACTCTTCAAGAAAAATCTTGATGAGTGGATGGGAAATAGGAAATACACCTGGGGATCACTGCTGTGGCTCTGCTTGACAGGGGCACAAGAAATTAACTTTCTTGGGTGGCTTAAGCCAGGGAACCTTGTTGGCTATGCTTACCGAGGCCTTTGGGCAATAGCCTAGTACCTACCTATGAACCTAAGAGATGAAGCCTCTGCATGTTATCATCCTTATTTTTTCCACTGTTGTCAGTGTTATACACCTGTTAGCTGTCAATTTCTAAACACCTCAGGCCGAGGTATCTCTACATACTTCTCAACCTGGAAACATCAAAAATCTGGACAAGGCCCATGAAAAATAGGTACAAATCTGTACACTGATTAACATAAAATCTGCATACATAATTATGTAACCCCACCCGCCCCAATGGAATTGTGGGATATCAACTTTCAAAAGGAAAATGAAGAACAGACAACCAAAATATGGCACCAGAGTCCCCCTGCAGCCGTTCCAATGCCCCATTACCTGGCTATTTCGTCCCATTTACCATAAACACTATGTGCATACTGCTTTACTTCTACAATAATTATTTGGATTTTATTTTTACATTTTATAGCACAATGCACAAACACAAATAGGTATTTGCTAAACAAAGCAATACTGTCTCACAATGAAAATAGACTTGGCATTAAAACTTCTCTGCCCTTGACACTCACATTGATTGAAACAGCATTGAAACCCATACCACATACAAAGAAAATGCATCTGGCCACTGGCCAGTGTTGGATAAAGATTACCTTTTGGGCTGTTTTGAAAATCATAGGCCCCTTGCACACAAAACAAAAAACATACATGCGTTCTTTGATATACCTTCCTGACTTTATTAAATTATGTTCCTTGTATAATACATCACAAACTTGTTAGACTTAAGTTAGAACACATTTTAAATTTATAGTTTGAACATTTTTCCAGTAGGCAATGAACCAATAATGACAAAACTACCCAATTCAGAACATTTCCATCATAAAAGTCTACCTACACACACACACACACACACACACACACACACACACACACACACACACACACACACACACACACACACACACACACACACACACACACACAATTGCATTTTAAATGTATTGTTTGAACATTTTTCCAGTAGGCAATGAAACAAAATGCATGAACCAATAATGACAAAAACTGCCCAATTAAGAACATTTCCAGGGAGTTCAAAATGGCCACTGTTCTGTGAGCACTGCTATTACCTAGGTCTCGATATACCCTGGATTAAAGCAAACCCAGAAGGCAACGCAGAATTAATAATACAGAAATAACTGTAGATATTTACTGCTAATATCATCCAGCAAACAAAAGAAGAAGAAAAAGTGACAGATTCAGCTCAGAAACAGCAGGATTAACTAAGATTTCTGAATAACAGCTTAAGCAATGTGCTACTAAGGCCCTGCATCTGACTGCAAAATTGGTAAATCACTATACAGCAAGATGTCAAAAGAGGAAAATAATATGGAAACAACAACTAAGACCAAATTCTCAGTACTAGCCTCACCTGAGAAAGACACAACTTCAAAAAGACAAAAGACAACTAAACAAACTGACAACTCAAAAAATACAAACAAATCCAAGACAGACCAGCCAGCTAATCTGGAAGACATAAAATCTGCCTTATTACCTATCTAGCAAGCATTAAAGGATGTCTCATTATAATTTCAAACCTTTGGTGACTCATTCAGCCAAATAATATCCAGAATGGAAAAATCTGAGTCCAAAATAATAGAAAATGAAATAAAAATAGACTCTATTTCTCAAAAAACTGATGTCCATGACAAAGAAATACAAAACTTAAAAGCAAAATTAACAGACCTGGAAGCAATATCTCAAAGAATCAATATAATCATCGGAGGAATACCTGAACTGCACTTCATAACAATCTAATACCAACAATCAAGCAAATAATAAATTCCCTCCTAGAGGAATCTGAAGAAATGCAGCAAATAACAATAGACAGAGCCCACAGAGCCCTGAGGGAAATGCAAACATCACTGAAACCAAGACCTGTCTATATTAAAATATTAAACTACCAAGATGTAAATAAAATCATACTGGCAGCAAAGAAAAAAGGCACACTCACCTGGAATAATAATAAAATCTCCTTTGCTCAAGACCTCCCAATACAAATAAGACAAGCAAGACAACTACTATCTCCATACTGCAGGTTCCTAATAGAAAAAAAAAAATCAAATTCCAGATGAACTATCCAAATCAGTTAATCTTTTACATCAAAGAGGTTAAATACATGGTTGCTAACCCCAAAGAGGCAAAAGAGACATTCCTCACTGTTTTCAAGCAAATTCCACCTTCAGAAGTGAAATAAATCTACAAAAAAAAGATAAAGGTCCCTTAGATGAAAAAATGACCCCATTCACGAGCACTCTAGCTGGGATCCAACTCTGAAATCTTCTCCTTGCTGTCTAGGCCCTTGGGTCATTGATGTGAGCCATGAGGAACACAGGAAAGGGAAGTACAGCCTGGGTGGGAACCAAAAATGAACTGTTGTTTCCGATGCACGAATATAGGAAGGAAGTTCCCATCTCGGATATTGGCTTGCAAATTCAGTCCTCCTAGGCTTTTGATGGCTTCATTAAGAACAGTCAGACAAAATGGATTTCAGCAAGCTCCAAAGGATTTTACTGCCTGAAAAATGAAAATTGATCTGCACCAGCTAAAAGAAGAAAGCTGCACCATGGACGTCAACCAACCTGCAAGCAAAACCTTGAAGAAATAAGGTACTGTTGAACTGAACCATTCACTAAAACAGTACACCCAGTACTGTGTAGGTGAATGAAACTCCAGCCTTAAATAATAGGCAAGAAATAAACTGTCAGAATTATGCTAGCTCATAGATTAATATTGGGAAAAAAGGGAAAAATTGTTAAATGTTTTATGTAAATACTAGAAATGTGTTAAAAGATCCTGGAGAGAAGTAATCTCAGGAAATTAGTAAAATAACCTAACAATCCTGAGATAATGTAAATATAGCCTTAATATGTCAACTATAGCAGTAGGACTGTTTGGCTAAGCTGTTTTTCTTTTTTTTTTGTCTCTCTATACTTCCTACTTCTGTTAAATAGGTGCCAAGTATACATTTTATAACCCACACAGATTGATGTGGAAAAACATCACTATAGGCACCAAAGAAGGCCGAAACCTGAATAAGTAAAGGGGAGGAAAAAGAAGTCAAATGAGAGAAAAATGTAAACATGACAAGATTGACTGTTTAACAATATTACTGTGGTACACATATTGCTATAATTTACTGAGGAATGTATATTAATATGCTGTTTTAAAAATACTATTAGAAAGAATTAGTCACAAGACAAAAACAATACATGCTTTACCTTAAATGCAATACCATCACTGTATAAATAACATTCCAAGATTAGATGTAAAGGTAAACCATATAATGAACCTTCATCCTCCCCTCCTGATTATTCCTGGTCCAGGGATATAGTGGTTAGGCACAGTGTAGGGACGGGGATAAATAGATGCTTTCCTAAACCATCACACAGTAACACATACAAAACTAACAAAAGTAATATACATGGCATATCTAAGGAATACACCCAATAAATAAATGTGGGAAATAGAATCATGGAATGTTAAAGGGCTCCAAAACAAGAAGAAAAGAAAACTATTCTTACACCTTCCATTAAAAACCACAGCCAACCTCATACTAATACAAGAAATGCACTTGACTGCAGATCAATGGGCAGAAATTAGCAGAAAGAAATGGATAAGTCAAATCATAGCTTCAGAGGGGAAAACAAACAGTGCTGGGGCTGCCATAATAATTAAAAAACAATTCAAGGAAAAAATACTTAAAACCAAAGCTGACAAGGAGGGAAGATGGTGCTATGTAACATTTAATAGTCCTACAATACCAAAACCTATAATGGTACTTAATGTTTACGCACCCTGTAATAACCAACAACACTTTTTTATGTCATTATACCCAACCTTAAACCAATTTAAAGATCACTACCTAGTGATTGGAGGTGACTGGAATACATATCAAAACCCAGAAAAGGATAAATCTAATCTGACCAAATCACATAATAAACAAGCCACATTAGCCCTTAATGAACTCAAACAAGATTTCAAACTATATGACCCTTTTAAACAGGGGAACACTGCAGATAAAACAGAGAAATTCACATTCTATTTGCAATGCCACAAAATGTGGTCAACGATAGACTTCTTCTTAATCTCTGACATATTCATTAACATGGACCCAACAATAACTATACATACCAGGTCCTTTTCAGATCACTCCAAAATCACACTGAACATTAACTGGGACAAAAAGATATATTTAGAGAATAGGGGTCATAATTGGTCATTAAACCCTAATTTACTTTCCAAAATGGATGTAATAAAAGAAACAGAAGCAATACTAAAAATAGCTCTTACAAATATCACTAACTCCCAAGTACCAACTGACATAGAATGGGCTGCAACCAAAGCACAAATCAGAGGATTGTTTATCAAAAAGCAGCATACTATAAAAAAATACAACTGAAAGAGGAGCATATACTGAAAGGGAAAATAGAGCATCTTGAAAAAGAACTAATAAATAACCCTAAGAACCAAACAGAAGCAGAACTTTTAAAACTGCAAAGGGATCTATATATGTTAGAAACCAGGAACCTATCTTTCTATGAAGCCAGAATGTTAGCCACTTATGCAGAAGAAGCTCAAATACCATCTAGAGCTCTGGCCAGAATTATCTGCCAACACAAAAACGCCTCCAATATATCAGAAATAAACTACAGAGACAAAAACTGCACAAAAAATGAAGATATTACTAAAACATTTGAACAAATATACTCTCAAATATATGGAGTACAAATACTACAAACCTCAAAGGAAGATATAACTCTTTTTCTTCAAAAACTGAAATTCCCTAAACTCAATTTAGACCAACAAAAAAAACTAACTGAGCCGATATCCATCAGTGAAATTATTACAACAATCAAACACTTAAAAGTGCATAAGGCTCCGGGTCCGGATGGACTCACATCAGAATTTTACAAAGCATTTTCCCCCTTGATAGCCAAACTACTATACTATACACTGAATTACATAATAAACTATAAAATAAATGATATCCACTTTAATGCCTCTAAAACTATATTTATATTAAAAGAACACACAGACCCCCAAAACCCCGACAGCTACAGACCCATCTCCCTCTTAAATATAGATACTAAAATATTTACCTCTATACTTGCAAACAGAATGAAAAATCTGATAGAAAAATCCTCTCCCCAGAACAATCCGGTTTTACACCACATAGACAGACTAGTGACAATACATTAACATTAGATGCACTAATATCCTACTCTAACCGATACAATATCAACATCTACACAATGGTAGTGGATGCCCACAAAGCATTTGATAGGGTTAATCTAGAATTCTTACTCCAAACACTACCCTACTTTAATATACCCAATAACTTCATTCAGATCATCCAAACTCTCTATAGCAACCCATACACATCTCTGTATATAAATAAAACTTGGTCAAATAGGATCCTAATAAAAAAATGGAACAAGACAAGGATGCCCACTATCACCCTTCCTGTTTGACCTATACCTAGAACCACTCTTTCTATACATTAA
>NC_056731.1:1014298750-1014313750 GCF_019279795.1 Protopterus annectens | reverse complement strand
CTCCTTGCTCATGATTGGCCACTACCCTTGTCACTCAGCCAGAACCTGCTCTAGGTGGAAAATCACCTCAAAAATGCTGCCTCTGATCTGAAAAAGGACAAGAGTTAAGTCACAAAGGAATAAAGTAACAAATTGAGGTGAAACATTTGCCTTTCCTCAGCATCCATAAGCAAAAAATGTCTCTTTGTGTCTGTATACCTATCGATCTATGTTTTTGTAGAGAGTCAACAATACCATTTTCCGTGGATTTATACATTTATTTATATGTTTTCAGTGAATGTTAAAAGTGTCTGTGTGATTGTTTTATAGCAATATTAGAAACATATATTATTACCTGTAGAGATGAGAGATGCATGCCTTGATTTTCATGGTATGCTGACTGTACAATATACACAGAATTTGCTGTGCTTTAAGTATAAGGCATTTATATTATGTTCCTTCCTTAATTACTAAGATATATTTTTAATATCTTTAATAAATTATCACTTAAAACATAGGTATGCATATGCATTAATAGAAAAGGCAACAACTCATATTAACATTCGTCATATTCATGCATTATACATGAAGTATATTTTTTCTTTCTTTTTAATAATTTTTCACTCCAACTTTAAAAAATTGCCCACTTCCTGCCACCTATTAAACTTCACTTCTCTTACCAAATATTATTCGGCATGTATTATCTTCACAAATTCCATTTATTTCTTTGTAATTTGTTTGTTTCCTTTTATAGAGATCATTTTAGTTCTTTTATCTCCTTTACAATATTCAGTACTTCAGTTAAGTTGGTTTAGATTTTAGTTTTCATTGTCCTTTAATTGCATTTTTGACAGCCAGTGGTATTAAACTTAGTAAGGCAGTAAGGCCTTAATATGTATAGGAAATTCAGAGATCCTGTATCCAAGCTCAAAAGAATCATTTCCTTAGTTACAGCCATTTACTCCCCCTATATCTGTGACAGAATACTCTGTAGGAAAATTATAAAGTCTGTCACTCATTACATTCCCCAAAACATGTTTCCAGTTATCTGGCACTTCCAGCATTTCTTGTCTACTTGAGGAAGCATTATCTGAAGTGTGTTTGTGGTATGAAAATTTCCAGTGAATCACTTCCAAGCCCAATTACAAGTCAGTGTAGTCTGTGGATGTGCTGTGTGTATACATTATTCAATATCTAATTCTCCATTTTTTTCTGAAAAAGGGATCTTTTTTTTGCTTTTAATCTTATACCAAGAGTACATATCCTAGGTATAGACTTTTTATTGGCTTTTACATTGTCTGTACATGATAACTATAATGTCTTTTTCTGCTACTCTCATAATTAAATAAATGCAACACAGCAATATGCACGTATAAACCTATGTATAAGGTAAAATCCCAGTCAGCATTATTATCTGAAGCAGATGAAAATACAAATTTCCAAAGCATGGAATTAAAGTTTCTAAAACATAAAGGTTAAAATAAAAAAATGCTTTCATTTCTATGTGGGTTTCTCAAAACAAAATGCTATCATAAGTATAAACATATTGTGCTGTTATAATGTCAGAGCTAAATGCATTATTTATTTCATCAATAAAGTTGATGTTTTCATTCTCCTAATCTTATATGCTAGAAATAAATGATATAAAAATGAACATTCCTCATTAAAATTCAAGATAAATGTGTTCAATTGCCTTTAGGAACTATATCTAAATGTATTCAGTGTCTAAATGTTCCTGTATTACTCATTCAGACTGCCATTAAAACAAGTCAAACCATTATGAAGACACACATTTATAGAAAGGGATCAACAATAGACCAAAACAGTAACAGGGACATTCCCTTCCACAAAATGTACAGTCATAAAAGTTTCATCTAAATATTTTTTCTAAATAAAAAATATTTTAAATTAACACATTGATTTTCCAAGACCTCAGTTACATAACAGCACTCCAAAATAAATAACTTATTGACAATTTAATGTGTATCATCTTCCACTGTTCTTCAGCAAGTCAGCAGTTTTTAAAACACTTCTAAATTCACAAAGTATAGCCTCCCACTCAGCGAGGTTCAACAGTTTTTTTATGAGGAGCATCAAACACTAGAAAAGTCAATGCTCATATAGTAAAATTCAATAAAAGGCTAATTTCATCTATTGAAAGACCTAGCGAGAGAACCATAACTTTACTATCATCAACATCTTGAAAGTAATTATTTATTTAAATGCTGATAAAGATTCCAAAATTGTAGTCTTAAGCATTATAAATCATAAGAGTAGGCACTATATTTAAAATGACATTAATGCTAATATGTGGCACAGAATATTGAAGTAACTACAACCAGAAGCCCAAAGTATTAATACTGACTCAAACTCTAGAATAGCTGGATAGAAGATGATAGCATTTAACACCATTTGCCAGCTTGACCATCTAGGGTGAGGCTACTTTTGTGAATGCTGCACACTTAAAAGGTGATGCTTGCATGTTACCACTGGCTACAGGACAGGGAGTCATTTCCTTTGTGATGCCAAACCAGTGACAGCAGCTCTGATGTATGTGTCTTTGTGTGTGTTGGTGTG
Organism: Protopterus annectens; assembly: GCF_019279795.1. Taxonomy (NCBI): domain Eukaryota; kingdom Metazoa; phylum Chordata; order Ceratodontiformes; family Protopteridae; genus Protopterus; species Protopterus annectens. The sequence goes on along the minus strand of NC_056731.1, from coordinate 1,014,311,194 downwards.
CATGCATATTTTTTTATATATGTCTGTGTATGCGCATGTGTGTTGGCATGTGTGTGTGTGTGTGTGTGTGTGTGTGTGTGTGTGTGTGTGTGTGTGTGTGTGTGTGTGTGTGCATGTGTGTATCTGTTTGGGAAAAGGGAATAAGATGCCTTTGCAATGATGTGTCTCATAATGTAATCTAGCAGAGGAGGGGAATGGGCAAAAAGCTAAATGATTTCAATACTGTAATGCTGTTGAGGGCACAAGTACCACCATGGCTGCCCTCACTGGTAAAAATGGCAAAGAATAGGCTGGTCTGGTGTCTGATGATAATGAGGTTTGATGGTTGCTAGGTATGGTGAGATACGAAAAGAGAAAAAAGACATATGGCACTGTCAAAAAGTTAAAAAGACAAAATAAATATTAGGCAGCTTTACATCTTCCTTACATGATATGTACAAGGAGACAAAGGTCTCCATTTTAGTGGGGAAAAATGAAAATATAAGCAACTTTACCTATCAGTGTTCCACCTACTTTGTCTTTTAAAGTTAACACATCTTAGTGTAAGAAAAATGAACAATGAGCAGGTCCCACTTAGTAAGAGAAAAGTATGGTGAAATGAATGGAAAATGCAATGACCATACGAAAACAGGTTATGATTATGAGGTTAGATAATGATTGATGTATCTTGTAATGTACTGCAGGTATTCATTTATTCTGCAATTATATGGTATCTAGGTTTTTGTGTTACAAAGAAAAACAGCCCATCCTGCTATCTGTGCCTTCAAGTCATATTATGTCATTCCTGATAGGATGCCAGGCGATCACACGATTTATAACACCCCATCCTATGCAGCATCTACAATCAGTCTGTACACTTTCCAGGTCACTTTCAGATGTCTTCAGGATGTGAGGGAACACCAGACTACTTCACAAAAAGTCTGACATATACTAGGAAACATGCACACAGACAACTTTCTAACAAAGAATTTCACCACTGTCACTGTTGTACCAATGTGCTGCCTGTTATAAAACAAAGCAACCCAAATATCCCAATTTATACTGGGGCAAAATTAAAATTGTTAGAATCCTTTGCTGCAAAATGATAATCAGCTACTTTCACATATAGCTAAACATGTAATTCTCAGGTGGCTGATGTGATGCATAACAGCAGTATTGCTTTAACATGGAATAATCCCATATTTATAATACCAAGCCAATCTCTTACTTACTTTCCTTAATGGACTATATATACATAGAGAAACAAAGTGAAATTGCAGGCATACCTCTCCACACAGCTTTAGGTTGGTAATTACATACTGGATTACTCACTATTCTTAATCTATCCTGCATTTTTTCTCACGTGAAAAATGTGGCAGTACCATGGCTCAAAGGTTAAGGTATGTACCCAGCTAGTTAAGGATCCTAGATTCAATACTATCCTTATTCTATAGAGAACCTTCATGTTTTCCCCAAACCTATGAGACCATTCTCCAGGTGTTCTGGCATTTTCCCACATACCAAAAGAATAATGTTTAGCAGGCTACTCTAAACTAAGTATGTTATTTCTCTTTCTGTCTCACTCCCTGTGAGATCGTAACACAAAGGATTAATGCGTAAGCTATTAATTCTGTAGGCCTGTGTTTGATTCTCTCCTCAGTGCCTGTTTATCTAACTTGTGACATTTGCAAGCAACTTAACCTGATTGTCTTCTGTGGTGCTGTTGAAAAGTGTGGCAGATCAGTTGGTCTGTTAATCTGGAATATTATAGTTTACTCTCTATGATTGTCAGCCTCAAAGACTTTTGTGATAAAAATGCATACACATTGTCAATTATCTTTGTTATGTGAATAAGTGCATAGTTATCCATCTATATATAATTGTTTCACTCCGTCACTTTACTACTTGTTCATGATTTTATGAGTAAGAAAAAGCACTGCTGCCATATGACACTTTTTTACTCATTTGGGTTTATTAACAAACATGTGATCAAGAATAAAGAACATTCTATATTACAAGAGATATGAATAACTGTGGTGGTGGTGCTGCGGTACCGTTGTCACCTCACAGTAAGATGTTGTCCTGTTCGTTGAAGGTTGTGAGTCAGAGCTGGCAAATCGGTATGTAAAAATCTACTGCCAATCATTAGCGGACCGGAGTTCCACTGTGGCAACCCTAATCGGGAAAAAGCTGAAAGATACGACAACAGAAGATATGAATAAAAAGTAGCCAAGGAAATAACTTTGAAAACTACAGCTAACATATCACACATAACACATTCAGTTTATCAGAGTAGCACACACCACCTTCTTAGTTGCCCACACAAAGGACAACACGCAATGGATATTGTGAAGAAAAATACATTATAATTATAATTACCAATATGGCTTTCACATTCACATGTGCACAGACATGCACACATATGACATATATGCATATGTGTGTGTGTGTGTCCGTGTCTGAGTGTATGTGTGTCTAGGAAATAATGTATTTTAGGATGTGTATTATAAGGAAATTAAAGACTATCTAATGGTGTTCAGATGACAAAGGTGGACGGCCTCTCTACCCCTGAGATGTCTATTTCAGTTTGATGCCTGACCATAAGGGTGCACATGTTGCACTTAGAAAATTTTCTCTCTTTTTGTGTTTGTTGACATTGAGCTGATGGGTGCCATTTTGAGACTGTGCATGCATGCGTGCATGTGTGTGTGTGTGTGTGTGTGTGTGTGTGTGTGTGTGTGTGTGTGTGTGTGTGTGTGTGTGTGTGTGTGTGTGTGTGTGTGTGTGTGTGTTTGTGTCTGTGTGTTGTTTCATTCTTTTCATATACTGCAGGCACTTGATGAATGCTTGCCAGAAGAATATAAGACCGCATTAACTAACTATGGGTAGGTCAATGAGCACATATGATGAAAAATGAATATCAGTAAGATGGTGCTTCACAAACATGTATACACTAATAACACACACACACACACACACACACACACACACACACACACACACACACACACACACACACATTCTTTAATGAGGTTCCTGGTAAACTCTCACATGAAAAGAAACCAAAGAACAACTGTCAAATCCAGATCAAACACTGGATTGCACTCAACTTCTAAGAAGAATATCACCAAACTAGTTAAAATTGGCAATAATGTAAGTTCAATCCCCTGATATGATGGAAAGCCAAATCACTGAAGACTGGAATTCACCAGACTTTGTCGACTGATATTCATGCAAGATCAAGCAAATGTCAAGCAATCAGGCTGACAAAGTGAGCTGCAGTCACCAAATGCAAATGCATAAAAAACATAAATCTTAAAACTCAGCTACCTGTGTGCAAATATTTATTCACAGTCATTTGGGATGGAGCATAACGGACACTGTTCCAAATGATGTAAAAACAGTTCATGTCAATTTATGTTTAACAGGAAATAAAGTAATGTTTAGTCATCATCTGTCAGCCAACTTCTGCCAAACAAGCTCTTAGAAATTACAGTGGCTAACATAAACAGACAGTCACAGATGACCTCATGTAGCCTAGCATATTGCAGAATGCAAATCCACTGCATGCCATTTAAGGTCAGGCAAAAGTAGCCAGCTTTTAACTGGCTATGGACAGATATCAATAAAACGTATATAATGCTTATGCAATCAAGAGGTCTTTCATAACACTGCAGAACATACTAAAGGAATTAGGTGAAGATGCAGATATATAGTAATGGAATATATCAGCATTCAAAAGATGAAGTCAGTCCTGTGCACAGAAATTGCACAGAACATGACATTTATAGTACAATCTCTATTGCAAATATGCTAAAGAATTGCTAAAGAATTGTTGGGTTTATGTAGGCTACCTCACTTAGAGACTTATCAGAATTATGAATGTGACACACTGCACAATAAAAAATGGTAGTTCAGATTCAAGTAAACGACTCACAGACCATATATTGAGTTTCAATACTGCAAATTATACATATAGCAGTTGAATATACGAAAGCAAATATGTCCAGCACACCACCCAGAAAACCTGAAAATAACATTCTTGCTACAGATAACAAAAAAAAGTGACACACTTTAACACAAGAACTATAATGATAATGCCTTTATGTTTCCATCAAAAGCAGTCTTTACTTACTGTCCCTGTGTGACATGGAAACACACAGTTATACCAAAAAAACACACATCTAACATGCATCACGCACATACACAAATACCTGAATGTAAGGTGAATGTGAGGTAAGCAATAGTAATGGAATGAAAGATGAGAGTGTAGGGAGACATTTCTGCTAAACCTGGAACTTAAAAGAGGGCAGGGAAAAATATCAGACCGGTATGGCTTTGGTGAATGCCATTTTTTATTTTAGTATTTGTTTATCAGGAGACTCCAACTGGGACAAAGCCCATTTCCAGAAGAGTCCCAGGAAGAAATGCTACAGACTTTGGAATGTGGGAGGAAACCTATGGAAACATATGGAGAACATGCAGTCTCTGCACAGAAGGCACCCCAGCTGAGAATTTAACCAGAAAACATCTTGCTATGTGGTGACAATGTTAATCACTGCACCACTGCACTGGCCATGTATAATGCCAATTTCATAATTTATTGAGAAGTATGTATGTAATGAATAACACACAGAGGTGTAGACTGCACGGGCATTATGGCAATTAGGTTAGGAACACAAGAGTGAACACACATATAGGATGCATGAGATAGGATGGCGATGCTCTCAGACTGTCCTACATAAAGGGTGACAATTGCTTTGTTCACTGAAGAAACAATAGTCTCTGTTTTCGTTACCATATGAGAACATTTCATATGGTATTAGGTACTGTTTCATGCACACCTAGTCAGTTCATATCCTGTTGCTTGTCATAAGACCTCATTTAGGAATGCAGATACATTCTGAAACAGGTATGGTATACATATCATGCCATTGTACAGTGGTGCACCCTTTCTCCATCAGCATTCAGTGTTATCAGCTACAGACACAAGGCAATGTGTAGCTCTCAAGCTTTGGCTCATGTTAACAATTTCTGGCACACAAGACTACTTTGTCCTCAATAGCTTCTTTGGTGACCACTGTGTCCTGCTGTGAGATTAAAAGTGTTTTCCACTATGCCCTGCATCACTTAGCACAGGTAATTAGGCTGCATATGGCACATTACAACCCTGTTTGCTCATCTGGGGGACATTTCCCACAGATTAATAGAGCAAGATTTGCATAAAATGGCTCACAAAGATAAGCAACAAAATTAGCATATAAATGGCAAATGAGGAATGTGAGGGTTGAGAATGTCCCACATATATCATGCAGGTGCTTCTATCATTGGCAGAATATCAAACAGCTCTGTTCCGATTCAGCAGCACCTGTTAACAAAACATGAAACTTCTTGTGAAGTAGCAGCCATAGCCATAAATAACTTCTTCTTCATTCAGTTTTCCTGGTTAGGAGTCACCACACTGGATCACCTGTCTGCTCATGACTGGCAGTGGAGTTTTACAGTGTCAAGTTGCCAGCCTGGCACCCAACCTTCCACAGAAGGCACACACATGTACACACTCATGCCTAGGGCCAATTTTGAGTGTCCAATCCACTTACAGCATGACTTTGGGATGTGGGAGGAAACTGGAGCACCCAGAGGCAACCAACACAACCACAGGGAGGACATGCAGACACCGCACAGAAGGCACCCCAGCCAAGGATTGAACTGGAGAACCTCTTGCTGGGAGGTGACAATGCTAACCGCTGCACCACCATGGCCACCCTATAGCTATACATAACATACAGCTCCATATATGTTCAGTGGAGTCGGAGACTATACTAACCCATACAGCAGAACCCACTTAGCATCAGCCTTGTGATTGCAATGGTAGACTCTGCCACATGGAAACATAAACCCTGTTCAGATCAACTGGACATGACATGCATAGATAAATGACAACAACCACAGCAGTATTAGATCACTGGACTGACCATCCTGTGTGATGACAGTAAGAGTGTAAGAATACCTTTTGCCACATTCTTTATCAACACTTCATGTAGTATCCTCCTCTAAAATACAGAAAACATAAATACAGAACAAATACATGACAGAAACAGCTAACACTGAGAGACATTATGGATGGAGAATCCAGTATGAAAGAGCTAAAACACAGCATATACATCAGAACAGGTATAACTATCTACACTTGTGTTACATTTCCGTCTAGCCAGAGCTGGAGACAGCTGCCATCTGTTCCTTACCCTTGAAAAATGAGATATCAAGTATCTGGTCAATAAGAAAGTCACAATTTTCTTCACAAAAGAGTTGGAACAAATCAATGTAAACTATGTGTCTGGAGGTATGGCCCTGACATCTATTAAAATAATTCACTGCACACACACACACACACACACACACACACACACACACACACACACACACACACACACACACACACACACACACATCATCTCTCTCGCTTTTATTTATTTATTTATTTATTTAAGCAACTGACTTCTATATTTTAATGAATAAAATCATTTATTTAGAGCCATAGTACAATTTTCATGTTATTGCCTTGTGTTACATATGTGCTATAAAGAGTCATATATGCTCTTCCCAATGTTATTAATTAAAAATATCACTGCAGTAAAAAAAAAAAAAATAATTAAAAAGTAGTGAAATTCCAAACCCTGCACACAAACACCCTCTACAGCAGTGTTCAGTTATATCAACTGTTTAAAATTAAATTAAATTACAATAAAAATATAGCTACATTAACTAAAGATATAAATGTTCCATTAAATTAGCAACTACCAATAAAACCAAGGTCACAATATTGAAATAAAACCATAAATTTAACTGCTTCTATAAAATGAGTAAAAAGACAGCAACAATTAAAAATATGGAAATATTTAAAGCACTTTTCATTATACAACTTACACAATTATAGGTTCATAGGTGTTTACTAGGCCTACAACCACAAGGGACTTTTTAAGCCTAGCCATGCATCCCAAATCTCTGACAAGGTCTGATATCCTTAGTAGGTGTAAGCAGGGAGTTGGGAGATGAAACATTTACAAACAGGGGCCTGAGAGACTAACCATTTACTGGTTGCCTGTGTCCATTAGAGACATAGGTGCCAAACAAAGAATGAATTTCCTGTTCCCCTATCCAATTGCCCAAGTTGCACTTGAATTGGGATAGGGAGGAACTCTGCTTCATATGGGATGGGGAGTCTGCTCCAAAGATGGGGTAGTCTGTGGGATACATACCTGTCGTTCCAGCAGGTCCTATTTTATTACAGGCAAGGTTTAAGTCTTTAGAATGGATAATTCTGGTGCTGCTTATTTTGTGGATATGCAGGAAGTCCATCAGCATGGGATCTGACAATGTTCTTTATGCCAGGCATAGATCTTCCCTCAAAAGCCTGTAGGAGACAGAATAGAGGGTTAGAGCCTTGAGGTGGTCTGCATATGATATAGTGAGTAACCTCTGTGGACATTCCAATTGTTGGATATGCCTGGTTAAGTACATACCAAAGGGGGCATTGTACTCATTGATAGATTCGATTAATGCCAAATAGAGTGAAACAGTGACTTCCATGGACTTAATAGTCAATGGCTAGATTACTTTATATGTGTGTCCCTAAGTCCCTGACTACTAGGTCAACTCTAAGGGGTGTACCAATATGATAGTTACAAGGGATGGATAACTTCCCAAAGTATACTATTATGCATTTCTTGGCATTTAATTTTAGTCCATGGCTCTGACACCAGTTGTTTGTCTGTGCAGCCTCTCCTGGAGAGCATTTGTGTCAGTGTGGGATTCAATAACAGCTCCTAATTTGCAATCATCTGTCAATTTAGTCAGCCAGAGACCACTGACATTGGCCTTAACTTCAGAGAAGTAGATGCCAAAAAGGAGAGGTCCAAGCACTGATCCCTGAGGAATTTGTGTTACATATGTGCTAGCTGCATCATTAAAGAGTTATATATGCTCTTCCCAATGTTATTAATTAAAAATATTACTGCAGTAAAAAAAAATAAATAAATAAAAGTAGTAGAGGTGGACTCCACTATTCTAACTTCCTGGGTCCTGTCTGTGAGCCGGTTGACTATCCACCAGTTGACACAAATGTTTATACCTAACCTCTTGAGTTTGCCAACAATGCCTTGGCCAGGTCAAGGTAGGTAGTGTGAACCATTTTCCCCTCATCCATTTCTTTGGTTTGCCCTTGATGAAATCAAACTGGGTTGGGTCCAGTGTCTTGAGGTTTACTATAGCTCTGTTGAACATTTCCATGATAATTCTTTCCATGGTTTTACATATAAGACTAATGACAATTATGGGTCTGTAGTTTCCAGGGTCTGTAGATGGCCCATCTTTGTGCAGAGGGATGATTGTTGCTGTCCTCCATTCATGAGGCATGAAGCTTGTTTGGAGACTACAGTTAAATAGTAATTTCGGAGGCCCTGATAGGTCATGTTTCATGCTATTCAGAAGGCATCCTGGGATATTGTCTGGGCCCATTGAAGCAATGTTCTTGGTCTTAGAGAGAGCACTAAGGGCCTGTTCTCTATCAATAATAGAGGGAGTTACATTTGATGGTATTTCCTGAGAGAAGGTTGAGGGGGAGAGAGGATTAACACTGGAGATGAATTTATCAGCCAGAAGGTTTTCTATATCTTCTGGCTCAGTATAAGTGGCTCCATTTTCAATGAGCTCTGCACACAATTGTGTATTGCCTTTGAGGTTGCAGACATAGCTAAAGAATGCTTTGTGGTTGTCCTTGACCTGAGAGGCTAAACTTACCTCAGATTTGGCTTTGGTAGACTTTATTTGTCCTGGAAGTTGTTTGTTTAGTTTGATGAGAGTGCTTTTATCCTGCTGGGTGCTGCACCTCCTAGATTTTGCCATGATTTTCTTCCTCCTGTTATACAGCCTATTGATTTTGCGATTCCACCAGGGTGGCTTGTTTTTTGAGTTAGTTCTGTACTTTTTCCTGGTGGGTACAGCTGCCTCTATAAAGCTATTAACATGCTTTTACAGGGTTTCTGTGGACAGTTCTGGATAGGCAGAAGTATTCTCAGGGTTTATGGGAGCTTGAAATGTTGCCAGGGTATCACTTAATAGCAGGGACTTAGCATTAGAGTAGTACCTGAATATTCCAGGTTTAGCTGGGGGTCCAGATTTTATTTTTATTTCAAAGGAGACCTTTTTCTGGTCTGACGTTACCAGTGAAGACATTACAGTAGGGGGTGTGCAACACTCTCCCATACTAGTGAGTACCAAATCAAGTACAGTTGCACCTCTGGTTGGTGTATTGACTATCTGGTCCAGGGAGTTTGTGTTTACAAAATCCAGGAATCTCTTTGCCTGTACATTTGGTGTCATATAGGATTCCCAGTTAATAGTGGGGTAATTAAAGTCACTCGTGAATATGGAGGGTAGTGTTTCTAATAAGTTTAAATACAGGGTATGGGTTTCCTGGGTCATAGAGGGGGACCTATACCTTGCAAGGAAATGGCATTTTATGGTGATTTGAACATAGAGCAGCCCAAGTGCGTTGTCCTGTTTGACCAGACTTGAAGTATATTTATTTTTGATGTAATAGAGACACCTCCACCTTTAGTCCCTGCCTGTGAAGTAACTGGTCTAAATGTGTAGAAGACATTATAACCTTGCACTATTGGTGTGCTCTCTGTGGCTTTAAACCATGTTTCAATGACCGCACAGATGTCAGCATTCTCTTGGGTGAAGAGAGCTTCTAGGGAGTGGAGTTTCTGTTCCGACTTTTCTTAATATTGAGATTTACTTTGTTTTGATTTGCTATGTCGGCTGTACCTTTAGTTTGGCATTGCCTAAAAAGGCACTATGGGGAAGACAGTGTTTTAGCTAATATTTGAAAGCCTAAATGGGAGAGGTGGAGAACATCCCTGGCAAAGCAGCATGGTATGTCGATGATCTCCTTCTATGCTGACAAATATTGCACCCCCTCAGAATGACACCAGAAACTAAGCCAATTATTAAAATCAGTCATCTTTTGTTCATATTGTGGCATCATCCTTGGAAAAGGTAAAATGCTGCTCAGTGCTAGGCTCATACCAGCCTGAAACACATATTCTGAGAGCTCCACAATGTCTCTCTTCATATAGTCTAAGGAGGTAGGTCACAGGTCATTTACTGCCACATGGACTATGACTGAGTCATATTGGTAATTGTGGTCCAATGACCTATGTGCATGAGTAATGTGGTGGATCTTTGTCTCTGATAAGAAACTGACAGTGACTTTCTCCTTACTCAGCATGATGATTGGGACATCAGTGTGTCACACAATGGAGTCTCCTATGACTAGAATCTTGGATTGTGTGATGGCTTGCCTTATGGGCTCAGAGGTAGGGGGGCCATGAGATGTAGCTCTTTTGGTTGATGTGGGTGTTGTTTTGAAAGAATGCATTTGAGGCTGCTGAGGGCATTTGTTATGTGTACTTAATTAGGAGGTCTTTCTGGTTTAGAAATCTAAGTGGGTCAATATGTCTGCTTTGAATTGTGTGTGATGTGTGCAGCATGTGTACTACTACCATATCAGTTTGTTTGAGAATTAACTGGTTGTCAGTAAACATGAGGCAATTTCTACATTGCTTCAGGATGCCCATATCCACCAAGCTGGTAACAGAGACAGTGGAAAAGTTCATATCCATGGCAACAGACCCTTTTTTATTGATTAAACAGTTAGAGTGAGAATATCAATCATTGTCAGGAGTATCCGGTTTGCAGCTATTGGGACAGTGCTTGTCACTGCAAACTAGTTGTGTGTGCAACTAGGTGTTGGAGAAATTTCAATCACGCCTTTACAGGAAAAATGTCACTCAAGGTGTCCGAGTCTGTACAGAGCACTGCCAAACGGGAAACTAATATGTAGACTCTGAAAATTTAAGGATGCAATATTTAGGCAGATATTTTGAAGTTAGAAACAAATCAAACAGTACTTACTGAAAACTAAGAATTAGTTTGTCAAGAATGATGAAAAGAGGGGAGTTGCATGAATGGCTATTGCCTGACTACTACTAGTGTTCATCTCACCACGGCTTCACTCTGCTGGGATACAATACTCCTTTGCTTCTGCTCTCACCAAAAGCAAAACATTAGCACCAATCCTAAGATAAGAAGCAGGCCACAGCCTATTTGGTGATCCACACTCTTTTCCAAGATGATGCAAGGGTCTATAGGTGTGCTGTAGCCTTTTCCTAGTAGATGCTTTGAAAAGCAATCAGACCAATCCGGAACATTAAGTACAGACACTCACTGTCCAACCAGAAATAGTCAGGAATCAATATAATCACAAATTCCAAGCTATTACCTATAAAGCAGTTATTAGGCTTTGTGGTGATCAACAGTCTCCAGGAAATAATGTCCCTGTGCTGTCATGACTTTGTTAAGTGAACCAAACCTTGTTACGCAAACCTACAATATAAAATTATTCAATAATTAATTGAACTTAATTAATTTTGCATCAAATGATTATGTGCCCTATGGGACATGTGGGCGTCTCTTGTGTGCCCCAGGAAGTATCTTAAACTGTAAGTTTAAGGACTGAGTTTTGTGAGAAGTAATCTAAAAATGCATTTCCTCATCCTACAGCACATTTCATTCATCACACATACATGAATCTCATTTATTTCAACAATCCAGCTTTGTTTTTGCACTAATTATATCTACTGATTTTTATTTCATTTCTACTGAACAAGAGTTAAAATGGTTTGTGAATACTTTTATTATTTTTTGAGTGGTTTTCTACTCAAGGTATGAGGTGGTGTTTATTTATTTAGTTATTTTTGAACTATTAGTCTCTTAATATATTTTAGTAATGTAGTGATGTTTGTGATTGGTATTTAGATTAGACAGAAATTGGGTAATTTTTCCAAGTTACAACTTTCCCTGATAGGCTGGCTGTTGCCAGCTTCAGTTTGTTTATAGTACTGATTTGAAACTTTTAATTCTAATTGAATGAGTTTCTGTTCCACCAAGCTGACTTAAATGGGCAGTTCTTCAGACACACACACACACACACACACACACACACACACACACACACACACGCGCACACACACACACACACACACACACACACACACACACACATATATCTTGCCATATCCATGCTACATTAGCTATCAGTAATGCTGTCACAGAATAAAAACTTTAGTCACCAAGAGAGACTGAAAGCCTTGTACTTATATTTTGTATGTTACAGACTCCTGAGAGGAAATTTGTGCCCTGCTTACTGTACCCTTTTGGATCCTGTTATCCTTGACATTAGAACTAGAGAAGTTTAATGTACATAAGGAAATAAATAAGACACAGAGGAGGGAATAGGTTAATCACCCAACATCTACGTTTCCTCTGGAACAGACTTTCTCTTCAAGTCAAGCAATGTAACTCTTTATCTTCAGTCAAGCACATCTTAGACAATTGGAT
>NC_056731.1:1014253750-1014293750 GCF_019279795.1 Protopterus annectens | reverse complement strand
AGAAGCACTTTCCTTTGTAATTGAAAGGGCACACAGATGTTTGGTCTCAGTTTCTCCAAATAAAAAAAAAACTGACACATCTGAGATCCACTATAGCAAAATTATTTTCCAGCCAAGACAAGGATCTTGCATTAACAACTGCCTGGTCTGCTTTACTTCAATAACCAGGAGAATCTCTAATTAGATTTAAACAACTACTTGTCCACTGTTGTCTCAAAAAGAAAAGCCTGCATACCATTACTAAAATCCCTGAAGAAAGATGGAATCAAATCAAAACCCACTTGGTATTTCCTGCAAAGCTAAGACTTTTCTACCTGAAGGGAAAAAGACATTTGATTCATTGGAAGAAGCTAGCTACATATTTTGCCCAGAAAAAGAATCTACTAAACACAGTTGAAGTAAAGGACATCAGCAAATCATTAAACAGACCAGCTGCTAAAAATGTCTGGTCAATTAAAAAAAAAGCCTAGGAACAAATAAACCACATTTTTTTATATAATGTATTTCAAAACAGGTTGCCGTTCCTTAAAGAAACACAACTAAAGGTAACAAGTTTTCTATTTCAAATTAAATGGAACTGCAAACACTAGATTCCTTTCTACAACAGTTAAAACATAATCTTTGAGGAAAGCCAAGTGCAATTCATCAGTTTATCTTTCTTAATAGTTATTGCTATTTTAAATATAAAAATCTTTACAGTTATACATTTTTCTTATTCTCACATCTTTCCCTTCTTCTACTCCTTTATTTATATATATGACATCTAAAGATTTATAAAGGCATTGCTCTATAGAATGTATTTAGAGTTATTATTTCTTTTGTTCAGTATTTTCTTCACCTTAATTAATTATCTGTTTTAGTTTTATATTTGTACAATTAAAAGATGTGCTTGTAGTGTTGTAGTATATGCAGGACTTATTAGTTTAATGACTTGGTTACTTTTAACCAAAGTTTCTCTGCTTTACTTAATTTCATGAGAAAAAATGGCTTTTCAGTTAATTTGCAGCTTTTATAGAACATCCGCAAGCTGTGTTGAAAGCTTTTTCTTTTTAGCTTAAATTCCCACCAAATCATATTTTAATGTTCTAAAAAGGAGATTTTATGCATGTCTCCAGCCTCTAAGTTTGCCTGCAGCTCTCCATTTTTATGAGGAACCATTCATGAGTAAAACAAAGAAGTGAAACATGACCTTTGAACTTTTAATACCAGGATGCTTGCAGAATATTAAATGGAAAGTAAAAATGGAAAATTGAACATTTTTCAGACAGGAAAGTCATTGTTTAATGAAAAAGGATTGTAAGTAAAGCATTTATTTATTATGCATTCAAGTTTGGTAAAAAAACATCCTGAAATATATATATATATATATATATATATACATACATATATATATATATATATATATATATATATATATATATATATATATATAATATATATACATATGTTACTTGGATAAATGAGCTGGCAAAAAGGGAAGATTTAAAATGCTGTATAAACCCTCGTTTTTACTGTAAGACAATTGCTGCTTGTTGTAAACCTTTGTTATTGTAAAAGTGAAGCAAAATATATTACACTGAAGTGTATAATAACTTGCTGCAAGACATGAATTATGTTATGTAGCGTTTGAACTGTTATATAAGCTAACAATATCTTCCTTAATTATGTTGAATATTTATATACTTAATTGCAGTTTATACACTTGAAGTAGTAGCAAAATAGAGTTTGAACGCAACATGGTCTGGTTATCTAGTGGATTGTTTTGGAAACTAAACAAGCCTATAATAATATATAAAATGTTGAAAGTTGTGAATGTTTTATTACTATTGGTCTTAGACTAAGTTTTTGTTTTTTTGTCCATAACAAGCACTATTACATAAATTTTGAGGATAAGCATAATAGAACGATATATTGTAGTTTTAATGCAAACTGTCTTGAGACATAATGCATAAATGACTCATTAAATGTTAATGGGTTAAACAACCCCTTATAGAGAGATAGTCTAAATAAATATCTTTCCCTGCACAAAGCTGATATATTTTTCTTAAAGTGACCCATCTACTGTTAGAAGATTTAACTCTCAGTTAAAACATAAAATAAGAGGTATTATGACATTATGGAAAGATATGTTAGGCTCACACACAATTGTGGATTTTACTCATGTATGCCGGGATTGGTGGTAGCAAAAAATGAGAAAAAGATTCTATACCCTTATAAACATATATTGGTTACCAGGGCTAGGTACAAAAACTGTCAAGAGCTACTTGGATATTACAACATCAAACTCCAGATGTGAGATGTTGATAACAAATGATTTTTAATTGCATGTTTTCTAATAGATGAACCACAAATAAGAAAACAATAAGAATGCCATCAGTAGTGAAACATTTAATTAACTATATCAATACAATGAACTTAAAAGGGTATTTTTGAATTTAAATTAGCCTTTTCCCTTATTTTCACACATTATTCCTAAATATATGGCACTTAGACCAATATAGATACAATTTTAGTATCTAGTATATTATATTTCCAAGATAAATGAAGTCTTGATTGTTTTGTGTCCTTTACCTGATCACAATGTTATCACATTTAATATAACTTTAACCCAAAACACCTTAAGCTCTTGTCTTAGAATTCCATCATATTTAACAAAAATAAATGGCTTTCAAGTAAGGTTCTTATAGGAAATTAGTCAATTATTAGAGCTAAATAATAATGGGGGTAAGGTTGCAGATATGATTCTTTGGGATACGTTAAATGTTTTACTTGGTAAAGTTAAAAACTGCTACTTATCTAAAAGGAAAGAATGAGACAGGGAACTAACAGCTCTTCAAGCAGAAATTGATAATTTAAAATTAAATCTAAAATCAAAGGACAAAGAAGCAATTACTAAGATAAAAACTTGAACAAGAATACCAAGATATTCTTCAACATAAGATATCAATCTAGAAAAAATCAAATTGCAGTTATATTCAGTAAACCCTAAAGGTTTACATAAATTAGCAATCAGATTGAAGAACATGAACAAAATAAATCACATTAAAGAAATATCATATAAAGAAAAGAATAAAACATTAAAAAGTAACAGACTTATATGATACATTAAAGTGTGTGAAAAATGACTATAATGAAATAAAATATAAGCAATTGAAGTAACAGTGATATTTTAGACATATTTCTAAGAGATAACATTCAACATAAACTGCAAAAAAACATAAAATAACTTAGATAAATCCTTCACATTTAAGACCTAAAAGAACAAATAAAGACAAATAAAGCATAAGGTCTAGGCAAGATTATCCAGAATTATATAAACGTCTTCCAGATAACACTCTAAGAATTTTATTAAACACTTTTGAAGAAGTTAAGAGCCCCTTCCAAGAAATAATAACTTGTCACTCCCATCCTAAAACCAAACAATGATCCCACTTCATGCTCATCATATAGACCTATATCTCTCTTAAATACTGAGTATAAGATTTTTATGTCTATCCTTGCAAAACAACTAAGCATAAACTATATATCTCTGCATTTTGCAACAACAACACCTACCCTCTCTCACAGCTACCACTCACTCATCAACCTCCCCACATTTCTCATCTCCCCAAACCTATTTCCAATCTCTCCCTCCAACCTCTTTACAACAAAAACTTACCCTAGTGTATCTTTTTCAACCTTTAAAACACACGGAGCCACAATTACTCTTAAGCTACTCTCCTCTTTGCTTGGTTTACTTGATTCACTACTCCTAAATGGGGACATCCACCCCATCCAGGACTTACATCCTCTAACTCTCTCAAGCAAACACCCCCAACCCCTCACACTCACACACTACCCCAAGCTCTTTCTCCTCCATCTAAATCTCTGATTTCTCACTAAATATCCAAAGCATTGTTAAAAAAATCCAAGCAGTACATGCCTGGATCCATCTAAACTCTCCTAACATCCTTACCCTGCCAGAAACCTGGTTAAAACCTCACATCTTAAACTCTGAAATCCTACCCCAGGTTATAATATCTATCGTGCTGATAGAACAAACAGGAGAGGTGGGGGTGTAGCCATCCTCTACTCCAACCAACTTACTCTCTCTCCACTCCTAACTCCCATACCCAGCTTTTCTCCTGCTGAAATCCTAATTGTAAACTGTCATCTCAACCCTCACAAAAAATGTGCCATTGTATCAATTTATACCCCCCAGATGACAACATCACTATTCCAGAAAACTTTCTCTCCTGGCTCACCCAACATGTTCCCTGTGAAACTATTATACTTGGTGATGTCAACATTGATTGGATTTCATTCTCCACCTCATCTCCAACTCATAGTTTTAATCTTTTTGGATTCCACCAATGTATATTCTCCCGTACCAGAACCAATAAAAACTCTACTACAGGTTCTATAATTGATTGAATCCCTACTTCTGACCTCAGTCTCTATCATAGCCCTGGCATTCTTTATAACTCACTTAGCGACCATTCCCCTATTTATATTCATATAAATTTTGAGCATACTCCAAAAGAACACCACTACAGAGAATGTTGCAGTCTAACTCGATTTGACCCAATAAGCTCAACTCTATACTGTCCAACATCAACTGGACCTTCCTTCACAATGTCCCTCTTAATGATGCAGTAACTTCCTTCTACAAAATATTCCTAGATGTTCAGAACTCCATGGCTCCAATCAGAAAAATTAGGGTAAAATCAAACTGTGTCCCTTGGGTCCCTAAGCAAACATGCTCTATTATGCATCAGAGTGATACTGCCTGGAAAACTTGGATCAACAATATAACTCCTCCCCTACTCCAACATTAAAAGAACTTAGAAATGTATGTAAAAAATAGTCATCAAAGACAAAAAAAACTTTCTTTAACTCCAACCAAGATAGCCCACACAGCAACCCAAACAAATTCTGGTCTGCAGTTAATAAAAGTCTCTATCCTAGCAAACCTCCAACCCCCCCAACCCTTTCCCTCTCAATATGGCCACTGAAACTGCTGCAGTTTTAAATAAACACTTCAAAAAAACAATTCAAAAACTAACTCAGCTAAGTCCCACTGCCTCTACTTTACCCGTACCCCCAGTCCCTCTTCCTCCATTTCATTTTCCTTTCTACCAGTTCTCATTGCATCCATCAAAACATAACGGAATAAACTCAAAGCTTGCTCTCCCTCTGTCAAATAATTACCTCTCTCAAGTCCTTAAAATCACATCCAAATCTATTGCTTACCCTGTCTCTAGCCTTATAAATCACTCTGTTACTGAAGCCCTTGCCCCTGACATTTGGAAAACCTTTTTCATGATCCCTTTCCATAAAGGAGGTAACTCTATTGACTCATCCAACTATCATCCCATTTTAATACTCTCCCCACTTTCCAAAATTCTTGAGAAATGTGTTAACACCCAACTACTTAAACACTTGCTGGACAACACTCTTCTAACTCCCATCCAGCATGGATTTAGACCCCACCACAGTACATCTACTGCACTACTCTCATTCATCCAAACTGTAGCAAAAGCCCGTGATAATAACCAGCTAGTTTTCTCTCTATTCCTTCATCTTTCCAACCCCTTCTATACTGCCTCTCACCCCAAAATGATATCTAAACTTTCTGATCTCCATATCTCTACCCCCTCTATAAATTGGTTCTCTAGTTACATATCCAACCGACAACAATCTATACCCTGGCAATCTGTCACCTCCCAACGTCTACCTGTCAACACCAGCATACCCCATGTCTCTGTCTTGGGTCCCCTCTTGTTCAATATCTTTACTAACAGACTACACTCCACTACTAACCTCTTTACACTCTTACAATATGCTGCTGATTCAACCCTTATCACCACTGCCCACAACATTCCAGAACACCTTGCTCATACCCAATACACCTTCTTCTCCATCAAAACTTGGCTCACTGATAACTAACTAATATGAAATCTAAAAAAAAAAAAACAAAGCTTCTACTTTTCCTTCCTAAAACAATGGTACAGCTTAAACCCTCCTTCTCTATCACCTCACTTAACAATGCTATCTCCTCACCTGAACCATATACTAAATTACTTGGTGTAACTATTGATGAGGACTAAAATTTGACATGCACATTAATCAGTGCATTAAAAAAACAATCAAAAACTTAGACTTCTGTACTGTAATCATAAACTATTCTCACCCTCCTCCAAACCCTCCCTTGCTATGTCTCTTCTCTTACCCTGTCTTCTGTATGCAGCTCCAGTCTTTACTAACTTTCAGTCATCTCTTCTCCTAAAATTAGAACAAACCTACCACAAAATAGCTAGATTCACCTCCAATCTACCATATAAATCCCACCATTGTCTCGCTCTTAAGTCTTTACTATGGCCTGAATTCCAAAATCAGCTTCTTCTTCCACAACATATTACACACTCTATACACTACAACCCCACTTCCTGTCCATCCATCTCAAACATTGTATCACTATATAACCCCGATTTCAGCTTCACATATCTGACAAAATCTTCTAGACATCTATAGATAAGTCCCCCTATAAATTCTCTGTTGCTCTTACCTGGAATGCCTTTCCCCTTAAAATAAGAAGTATCCCTCATAAAGCTCAATTTAAACTCAAGCTTAAAAACTACATACTAAAGACTTAATCCTGTCGATGTCCTCCTAATATCTTACTGCTCTCTTCCTAATTCTATTTCCTTACTCTAAGCATATATCCTTTTTCTACTTGACTCTCTAATACATCTATTACTGCATACATACACCCTGTTCTTGTTAATACCGTGGCACATGGAGTTTCCTGCTGTTACCTGTATATATTTTTGCATATTGCATATATTTGCTGTTATGTACTTTCTTTCTGCAATCTTAAACACAACTGTATAGAAAAGTGGTTCTTAATTTTCAATGTATAACAACTTGACACTATATTATTGTAACTATTTTTGTGATGTTGTTACTTGTATCTGGAGCTTTTCTCCTCAGGTCTACATTGAAAATGGGTCCCTGGCACAGTTGGACTAACCTGGTTAACAAATGACTATAAATAAATAAGTAAAATAAATAATAAACAGGATACTCAGAGCCTTTATAAATGATGATCAGACAGGATTCCTAACCAATAGGAAGGTACATGACAACATAATAAGGCTTTTATTCTTTGACTTGATATAGCAAATAAAAAAAAGAATGAATTAACATTAATAAGCTTGGACGTAGATAAAGCCTTTGATTCAATAAATTGGTCATATCTGTTTACCGATAGATATGTTTTTCTTCTGAATCCATCCATCCAATACCCCTTTTCCAATTTTGCACAAAGGGGTTGGTATGTCACTTCAGCAGTCTCACTCATCTCAAGTCAAGGTTTAGATTGCTTGGTGGCTAGCCCTCCTCCAGTAGTTTATTCATTTCAAGCACTCGCACACACACTTTCACCTATGGCAAATTTAGAGTGCCCAGTCCACCTACTGCATTCCTTTGGAATGTGGGAAGAAACCAGAGCACCCAGATTTAACACACATGATCTCAGGGAGGACATGCAGACACTGTACAGAAGGCACCCAAGCCGAGAATTGAACCAGAGAACCTCTTGCTGTGAGGCAACAACACTGACTCCTACTTTTTATTTTTTTTTATTAAATCTATACAGTCAGAACTTTTCTTCTGAATGTATAGATTTAATCAAACAACTTTAGGTTAATTCTGTTTCTTTTGTAAAAATAGGCTCTTTTACTTCTAGTCCCTTTAATGTCTTAAAAGGCACAAACCAAGGGTACTCCTTATCTCCTCTACTATTTGCACTGGCCATAGAATCATTTGCTAATTTTATAAGATCAAACATAAATATTAAAGGTTATAAATTAAATGATGAACTCTCACCAAAAATGCAATTATTCACAGATGATATACTAATCACATGTGGATATGTTGTTACATTGTTAGAACACCTAGTTAGATCTATGGATTATTTTGAGGCAATAACAGGATTAAAATTTAATCACAAGAAAAAAAGCATTACTAATTAGCAAACAGATAACATCAAATATTAATTATTTTTAATACTTTAACTGGAAGAACTCGCAACTAAAATATTTGAGAGTGACAACTGAATCCCATTATAAAAAATCACTACCAGTTAACTACCAACATTTAATTGATAAAATTACAGAACTAACAGAGAATTGGAATAAATTATTTTTCACTTTTAAAGATAGATTATTCCTAATCAAAATGATCATACTACCAAACAAATGTATTTATCAGTCAGGCATTAATTCTTCCCCCATCTAAAGGAATCATTAATAAATTAAATGCTCTACTACTAAAGTTCTTATGGTATCCTAAAAAAGAAAATTTCCTTACACTGGCATACAAAAAGTTAGGAAGAGGGTGGTATAGGCTTTCCTAATATTGATTTATATACTAAATCTGTTATTTTCAATGTAATACATTTGAGGCTTAGCTGTTCCTATTCTTCTTGCTGGAAATCAATTAATGAAAACATGATAATAAATAATAATGAAGTAATAAGTGAACCTTTTTTTAAACAGTGAAAGAAATGTTGTTACATGCATTATCAGCTATACTTTAAATGGTAAACATAGGTCTGCTCTCTTTCCCCTCATAAATAACATTTTTTTATTATTCAAAAGATTTATGTACTCAAATTACTTAATTAAAGATTTATTAATAATATTATTCCCAATTGATTGTTACCAATGAATGTCTAATATGTTTTAACATAAGAAAAAATGCAAAGTCTAAAGGATAGTAAGCTGATTTACTGGCATCAGTGTCTGAATGGAATCAAATCTCATTCAGTGAACTATCTGCTAGCTAGATATAGCTTGGAAAATAATATTTGTCTTGACATGCAATCATGTAAAGTATTAATTCATTATAAAATTAAATCAGTATTAGATACAATAAAACTACTCTTAAAATTCTAGACATCTTCTCTAATATTAAATTTAACTCAAATTTAGACACCACATACTTATCAATCATATATAAAATCATCAGAAATTAATTTGTCTGTCCTGAGATCTCCTTTTGGAATTTGTCAACAAAAATAAATAAAGAAGAGTTCACAGAAACTAACAAAAAAAATATTTCTCTGAAATCAGTAAGTAAATCTAGTTCTTCCTCTTATTACAGAATATTTACATGAACATGTTTCCACGGGAGTTTTCTAACCCCCCATAAAATTGCAATTATTTATAAAACAAAAAATATACTTTGTTGTAGATGTGAGAAAGTACAAGATACTGACTGACTTCACATGATTATTGAATGCAAAATGGCAACATACCTTTGGTCTGATTTTAGGAACTTGTGTAGAGTTATGGTCAGATAATTGTACTATTATAGATTCCATTATATTATTTAACTCCCCAATCCCAGTAGTATTACCGAGGTCTCAAATACCTCTTCTATGGTCTATCTTAACTATTGCTAGGAAAGTTATTACAATAAACTGGAAATGCAAGACTACTATCTCATTCAAAAATGAATTTATTCATCTTGTAAAAGTGGTTCATAATAAAATGACTAGTATAAAAATGAGAACTAGAAATGCAACACATCAATTATCAATGTACAATTGGCAGAAATTGTATAAATTAGTAGAGAAATATTGATTGTTTAGATATATCTTGTTATGGACTCTATATATTTTGCATATAGTTATGTATATACATTGTTAAATGGTCATTGATTTGTAAAATCAAATAAAACATTAAAAGAAAAAAGGAAATAAAAGCTCTGAAAGTATTTAATGTCTAGACGTACACACAGTCAGAAGCACAAACATATAGTCACACACATGCGCAAAAACAAATACATTTATGTGAACACACACACACACAAACACACACGCACACAAACACACACACACACACACACACACACACACACACACACACACACACACACACACACACACACACACACACACACACACACACACACACACACACCACATAGAATCCTTACTGCCAACTTTGTTGTATATGAAAACAGCTTTGGAAGGCTCATTCCACAATCGCTTTAAACATTTTAACCGTTTCCCCACAATTTGCAAATATCTTATTGATTCACTATCTCTCATTCTTTAATTTATACATTTATTTAACATGTGTTTCTAATAACTAGTTCATTTCCTCACCATATTTGTGTTGAATTGGTTATACTCATTAGATGTCAGTCACAAATTACATATGTCTGGCATATCAACTTGTATTCATTACCATCGTGTATAACCTTCATTAAAACAAACCAAGTCTCTGAGTTTAATTACCCATACCAGTTAATCAGATCAAACTTGAGAGACAATAACAAAGCAAAATTGATAGAAACCCTTGCACCTTAAGTCAAATCAACAACCTAACAATAGCAACATGTTTTCTAAATGCAAAGCACTGTTTGGCAAGTGTTAAAGAAAAAAATGGTGCTATTTGGATTTTAATTGTCCTTGCTTCAGTGCAGCTTAATACATTGCTGTGAAGCATCAGACTTGTTTTTCAGCAGGGATTACCTTTACATTAACACCCTGGTATACAGCGTTATTTCTCCAGTCAGGACTTAATGTACAATTTGCCCATTCTCTAATTATGCATATATTTTTTTCATTTATATAAAACGATATATATATATATATATATATGTATATATCCATAAATCAAAAATGCAAGATATTGAATAGTAACCAATCAAACACAACTTTTCAATCAGTAGCTGATCAAAAAGTAAAATAAATAAATTAATAAATAAAACTTTTTTTTTTTCTGGGGGAGGCATATATTTCTGCTCTGCCTTCATTCCCTGCTAATTATATTTACCATCCCCAAGATTCACAGTAGTGGGGAAAGTGTTTATTCTCAGACCAAGATCACACACACAATAAAAGCCATTATGTGCAATAAGCTAACTTTTGATCAGCTGTTCAGGCTTTTCTTACATTGACTTTTGGACAACTTGTATGTGCGTGTGCATGCGTGTGTGTGCGTGTGTGTGTGTGTGTGTGTGTGTGTGTGTGTGTGTGTGTGTGTCTGTGTGTCTGTGTGTGTGTGTGTCTGTGTGTGTGTATGGGTCCACTTCACATGACTGAAAGCTCAAATACTGAATTTCATTTGACTGAGTCTACAAAGCCGAATGTTCAAAATACTGAAAAATCATTTGTCTGAATTTCAGAATACTGAAAGCATACAATGCTGAACTGCGAAATACAAAATGGCAGTGTGTATAGTACTTTAAGGTAAGTAATGGCATATGCTCTTTTCCCCACTGTAGTGTGATCCCAGAGTAAGTATCTATAGTTTGCGAGGTGTATTGGGGGGTGTGGGGGGTGTTGTCCCACCTACGCTGGTTTAGTATCATCCGGGGCCTGTTAATAAAGTAAGTAAGCAGTTTTTATTTTTGGAAAAAGTTAGTCTTTGGTGTTGTAAGTGTGCATTTTTTTCTTTTATCGTTTTCATTTGGTGATACGAATTGCTGGTGATATTTGCCTGGTTTATTTTGTATTGTGAACCAAGATTTTGTGAATGTTAATGTTATTTGTGATTAAATGGTTGGTATTCATGGATCTGTGCATTTTTTGTTATGTTAAGTAATTCACAGGTGAAGGGAAACACACGTCATGTCTATGGCTTGACATTTTGTATTTTGAAATTCAGCATTGTAAGCCTTCAGTATTCTGAAATTCAGTCAAATGAGTTTTCAGTATTTTGAACATTCGGGATTGTGGACTCATTCAAATGAATTTCAGTATTTTGAGCTTTCAGTCATGTGAAATGGATCTGTGTGTGTGTGTGTGTGTGTGTGTGTGTGTGTGTGTGTGTGTGTGTGTGTGTGTGTGTGTGTGTATATATATATATATATATATATATATATATATATATATATATATATGTATATATATCAGTTCCCTTATTTTAGTTGACTGCAAGTAAGGTCAACATCTGTTTTGTCAACACCCTTTGGTCAACAAAACTGATGGCTGACACGTGTAAGATTGCTACAATGCTGGGGTTGGGGAACATCCACTTTCACAGTATGCCATGATTTTAGAGTTAGAAAACATAAGCAGCAGCAGGTGTGGGAGTTTAAAGTCACTTGCTTCCACATCATTTCTCAGAGTTTTCATTATTTTTCATTGATGTTACTTACATCAACCTTTCTGTGTTTTGCTATTTTAAAGTAGACCCATATATATATATATATATATATATATATATATATATATATATATATATGGAGAGAGAGAGAGAGAGAGAAAGAAAGAAATATGTAGATACATAGAAAACAAGGGCAAATAGAATACATGTAATACAATGCTGATTATATCTAAAAAAGAGACAATAGTGTGCCCATCTGATTCAAGACATAGGGACAGGTGGCAAAAGTGTTGTTCTCAGTTTGAGTCTGTCCTGATCCTGAAATACCTTCTTTCACTATTAACGAGTTTCTGTGCTGTAAGACCTAACTGTAAAAAGGCTTACTCTGGGGGTCAGATTCTAAAAGACTTACTCTCAGTCTACTTTCAGTGTAAGCGGGCAGTTACACTGACAGCTTGCCTTTCATAATCATTCCCACAACATATGAATGTATAAATCAGTCAACCATTTCTGCTAGAGCATATTTTAACACTACTCCATCTCCCCAATCTATGACATTTTTACACTGGACAATACTTACAGTCTGTAAATTGCAGAATGCAATGGACTGATGTAAAGTTTTCCTTGTCTACAACCTACTGGATTATTACATGGTTGTATAAAAGAAACATGCATGTGTACCTATGCAGTGCTGTTAATGTAGTCATCCTTAAATTTCTTTACTAGGTGTTTCTTTAGCTGTTGGCAGAAGGGTAACAAGCTGGTATAACATTAAAGTTTCAGAGTTAAATTATTCCAAGATTTGGGATAATTATACAGAATATTTTTTTCTGTAGAAACAAGTGCATATGATGGTCTGTGAAGTCAGATTCCAACATGGTTTCTTCTGCAGTGAGGGTATCTTTGAATTGAAGTTTATTATTTAAGGGTGGGAACTTATCATCATTGAATGGTTTTAATGCAAATGTATTGATTAAAAATAGTGCTTTTCCTTCTACAGTCAATTATTTTGCTCCTTTTCAGTATGGTGCAGTAATGCTGCCTCGCATGAGCAAGATGCATACATCATAAAAGAAGTCAAAAGGTGTGTAACTGTTTAATTTTCAACTTCATGTTATTTCAGTCTATCTCGGTGATGTTTAATAGTGTTAAGGTTTCAGAGATGATGTGGACCCCTTTTCCTTTTTAAAATATGCATACACCACAGGATTTTGTTTTCAGTTGACTGCACTAGAGATGTTATTGTTGGAATGCAGGCTAATACCAGGACAGTACATA
Source organism: Protopterus annectens (assembly GCF_019279795.1). NCBI lineage: Eukaryota > Metazoa > Chordata > Ceratodontiformes > Protopteridae > Protopterus > Protopterus annectens. The sequence goes on along the minus strand of NC_056731.1, from coordinate 1,014,280,368 downwards.
TCCTAACATAGGAGGCAGAACTTTAATGTTTATTGAACATCATATCTCGGGCATATAAAGTTTTAAAATTGTATAAGATATCCACACTATACAAGGACCTTATCTATTTGTTTTTCATTAATGTATTGAAAAGAGATCTGTAAATAACAAATTCCAAAGTATATTTGGTGTGTCATGTATGGTAGTTAGTTTATCCGGAGCATCAGATATTGCTAAAATGTTTATTTTATATGATATAACGCATGCAAAAATAGCATTATGTTGGTTTTCTAGGAGGCAGTATTTAACTGGCTGTGGGTAAGCTTGTTCCAAATTGAACATAAGGGTTCTACAGTAATTCATTTAACATATTATGTGATTTGTATTTTTTAATGATAACAATATCATAGAAACAGAATGCAGTGAGCGTTGGAGAGATCAAAATGAAAGTTAATAAAAAAAGGAAAATCATAGTCAATGTAGACTGACTCAATAGCAAAAACCCTGGTTAATATGCTTATGCTGTTGTTCTGACTCTCTCTGTGTCTGTATGAGGTAGATTGAAAAGCATCTTGTCACTTAATTTGCTTACTGTCTCTTATTCAATGCAGTACACATTCTTTTCAAAACTATGTTAGACATCTATAATGCTAATGCCAGTTAGTAATCTATTCTATACAATTAATAGATTAGATTAGTTAAAATAGAAGATGCAGGTATTACGCTGTGCTAGGGAGGAAGCCAGACTGCATATTTGTCAGTAAATCATAATTTGAATGTTTTTCCCAGTTTGCATTTTTTTTTGAGGATTTTGGCTAGTGGGCAGATATTGACTATCTGACAGAAATCATTTTGCATGTTTAGTTCGGGTATGTTAGTGCATGGAAAAATTAGACAATGTCTTGAAAATGGAAGGTACGTTTTAGGTCATACGGAAATGATCATATGTTTCTGAGGGGATTAATCAGTGTCTTAAAACGTAACTGAATAAGTCTTCAGTGGTATATATGAAAGTCTTGACAGTAAATATAATGTAATTTTTCAATAATTTTTTTCCATCAAAGGACTTTTGATTGAAATAAAGCAGAATGGAGAAAAGATATAAGATGCTGACAGAGACTACTAATAATAAGAAAAATGCTAATGATGTATCTCTTTAGTGAGGCTAAGGATTATAAATAGTTTTTAGGTCATTAGGTTATCTACAATTACCGGATATTTAGAAGAGGATTTTGAAAATATTTTATTGATAGGAAGTAGTTTGATGGTTTGCCATTTTTTTTTAGCTTGTTAAATAAAGACATTTAAACATTGCAAATGTAATTAAACTTTTTCTGTGATTTGGTAAACTCTGTGTAGGCTACACTCAAAGCCTACACAGAGTTTACATGTGTGCACAGTGGTGTGGGGCAAGCAGCAGTGTGCACAATCATGCAATGCATATTAATATTGCGGTGTACGTCTAAGTGAGGTTTTGTGGCCGGCAACAGTGTCGTTGGCCAGAAAACTGTGCAAGCGAACCTGGATAGCAATTCTGTTGAAGGAAGTGCACCTATGGTCCACGGTTTTGTATGGAATGCCACAATGTTCACCAGGGCTTCACAAATAACTCTCAATCTATTAGTACAGCACATATGCACAAAGGCCAACATAATGCGGGGACAAGTAACCAGAAATAGGAACATATTTGACATAGATGTTCCATGCAAATGTGGTAGAATGAAACTCAAATATTCCTCTCAACTTCTTAGAGCAAAAATCTAAATCTAGATAAAACCATAAATATTGGGGGGACAAAGGGCTAAAACAGGGACAGATTCCAATATTGCTCTTGCAAACCTAGAAAGTTGATAGAACAATAGACTTTACAGTAGCATGACTTTTCTGAAGAGCTTGAAGTTTGAAACTCAAATGACTGTCATTATTTCCTGACATCAATCCATAATGATATGCAATGATTTGCCAGAAAACCAAAATGTTATGAAGAAAAAATCAAAAATATGAGACAAAAACTGGATATTCTGCACACATCAGGACAGTTAAGAGGTATGAACTCAAATGTATGTAATATGGAGTCACATCAGTCCTGTCATCATCCCAGTGATATAGTAGAAAGCCACAAATTTGATAAGGAACACACCTGGACTTCCTGGGAATATCTGGACAGTTGAGAGGTATGAATGTGAATTATGTGGTCCAAACACAGTGCAGGACAGTGTATCTACAGTGCAGAGTATTGTGATATCCCATTCCTGGCATTCTGTACTGAAGCTTGTAAAGAATCTGTAATGGGACATGGACTGCCATGTACAATGGACACTCGGGGAAGTGTGTTTATTGAATAGGGACACACAGATGAATTGTAGGAATGAACACAGGGCAAGAGGGCAGGTGAAACTACCTAACATACAGCAGATGAGGGCTTGTCAATTGGTGATGGTTGTAGCAACAACACCAGTCCCATGTCTATATAGTACAGTATTCACTGTACAGTGAAAATGTGTTGTCTGTCCCTGTCACAGAAGGTGGCATAACAATGAGGAGGATGTCTGTGTGAGATAAGCACCTTATAGTAATAATGCAGAGGACTTTTATCAGGGTTCTAACATGTAACAAGGGTAAGGTGCATATCGTGAAGCTGTGGAAACTGATAAGCCAAATATGAGTGTAGTCTCAGCAGAGCTCCCCAGTAAGGTGGGCACAGGTAAAGGCTCATAGCAAACATTACAAGAACTCATCACAATCATGGACGATATCATAATAATACCACCAGTCATTCCATGCCTTTGACATACAGTAGCATATGTGATTTAAAGTGATAAGAGATGAGTCTGCACACGCAGTCTCATAAACAAGTATTATGATACAGCCACACTCTATGAGGGTAACCACGCACACTGTTCTGGCACTGTAACATTGGCTGGGAGTGTTAGGAGGGTCACTGCTATAACTGTATGTGACAGTATGAGGAATATAGGCTAGTTGACTGGTGTGTATGGCATATATCTATATCTACATCTCTATCTATCTATCTATCTATCTATCTATCTATCTATCTATCTATCTATCTATCGATATAGATATAGATACAGAGACAGATATATAGATAGATATAGATATATATGGCACAGTCCACACTGTCACAAATGATATATATGCCATTAATGTTATGAAACACTTATACATGTAGTATGTGCATCAGCATAACAGGTAGCACACACTACATACATAGGCAGAACAATTAGCATGCATGCATCTGGTGTAAGAACTTGATTGGTGTTCTGCACCATCAGACAGTTATGTATATTCCACAAAAAGAATACTTAGCTATGGTCGAGTAAGCTTTGTGACAGCTCACTCTGACAAAGGTGTTACACATCACTGGAAAATGTGCAGGGAGATACATAAAGAAGGGTGCTTTGTATCCAGTTATTGGTGTTAGAAGGCTGGGAACCATAAAGGTATTATGGCCTCTGATGTGGATGTCCTTCACATATCCAGTACCTATGTTACATTAAAGGGAGTAATCAGCACTGTCACCACATGCTGGTGGACATTCCACTTACCATGTACCCCAGACACTGGTCACATATGAACTGGTGTGATTATATGGTGTGATGTCAACATTATACTTGGGTTGTTTGTTTGTGTACCTAATGTGAAGAAATTAGACACTGTAATTTGTGCTTGCATGTCTAGCTGAAGTTTTTGTACATAATTTCAGAATAACCTCTGTATAGTATGTCAGCAAGACTGTAGTATTTCCTCAGTCCTGAATTCCTCAATGCAATGGTTAAGAATATCCCTCTTCCTCCTCTGTAGGTCATTAAAATGATGCCTACATTGCTGTCCAGTGCACAGGATATCAGTGGCATTCAATACTCCCTGGGCTGAACTATCCCATGCCTCAGACTTGTACTGGGAGTTAGAATAGTACCACTGCAGAAGCCTTTGGCTGTGGTGCTTTACTAGGATTCCAGTGAATATCCTTTTACTCCTGGGCACCCCATCTCTGTGCCCTAAACCTGCTACTTTCCCCAGTAATGCTTCCATGTCTGTGTACCAGCAGATCTAGAGCAATGAATACTGATGCTTTCCCACCAGTGCCAGTTATTGCATTTACTGGAGTGTGCACAAACTATCAATGCATTTGCACAATGGTGCAAAAAGAGCAGCAGTGCCAAGCAGTGAAGAATGAGCAAATTTATTTTCACACTGTGGAATTTAAACTTAGGCACAACAGACAAAACATTTCCTTTCCATCTTTGCCACAGACAAAGTGCTGCTCAGACATAGTCAGGTATCATACATAAATGCAGGTGACAGTATGAGCTGTTTCACATGTATGTGTGTGATCTGACAAGGTTATTGGATAAAAAGGCATTTGTTTATGTGTCTTAGGCAAATATGAAGGTGATGCAAGTCCAGATAGCAGAATTACACTTACAGAAATGTAGACAGTATACCCTCAAACATACATCTGATAATAAATCTGATAACACATAAATAAGTAAATAAATAATTAAATAAATACATAAACACATAAATAAATAAATAAGAAAACAAAATATTAATGTGTCATCCTTCTTACTTGTAATAAATATCAGCTCCACTATCTAAAGTGTTATAACTGAGCGTGAATACAATGGGAAGTAGAACAACAGTAAAAGTGCATGGAATATCCTGTATTAGAACCCAGGACCATGTGTATGGCAGTCCTACACTTAAGCCAGATGCCACAAGACAGTCAAAATAACTTGTTCATATTTCAGTTCATTGTTATAAACTGCAATGGCACAACAGTAAAAAAAAAAAAAAAAAAATCGTACACACACCCTATACTAGAACTCAGAACCCTCTGTCCTCCAGCCCTACACGTACACCTGCTGCCACAGGACTAGATTACATGACATTTCCTAATTTAGTAATCATTCTTAATGTCTCTGTGTTAATCACTGTGCAGCGCCGCTTAGCAGGTTTGCACAGTGCCCAACGGATTAAATTGAATGTATCTTTTTTTCTATTTTTGGCTGTCTGGGTTCTATCTGCTTCCTGGGTGGTCCAGATGTCCAGTGTGTGTACTGCCATGCTTTGAGCAAATGAGATAAGCACAGCCAAGTCTGCCATTCATTTTCTTCATTCCTGTGATTGCGCTAAGTGCATCACTCAAACACTGGCTCAAAGAAAAATACTAAAATTAAAGCCAAAAAAGAAAAACAAGGGGAAAGTAGCTGACATGAAGAAAAGCAATGTATGACATACATACTAAAAATGATAGTACATATGAGGTATTTCTACACAGGTCTGAATTTGATCTCTCACTCCAATGAACCTTCAGAACACAGTAAGGATGCCTTCTGCAGCAAGGAACTGAAATTATTCTGCATACAACCAACTGCAACATCACCTACAGTAATATGACACCACACAACTGTTATTTGTACATTTATTATTATTTTTGGATGTAGTGCACTGAGTGATCACACAACCAGTTATGATTATTGTTTGCAAATATACAGTTCTGTGTTACCTCTCTGTGTTTATTGGTCATTCTTATCTTATCTGACAAGTAATCTGAGACATACAGTCTGAAAGCAATTCTGTATCATTTGCCTTAAAATGTGGGAGGATATAAAATGGTAATAATATCATATTCAGATGCCAACAAATGGAGGGGAGGTTGTATGTTAATAAACACAGCATGTGAATTGTGTACTGCTTACTTACATTTCCAACCCTGACAAAAGTCCATCTAACACTTTGTAAGTCTAATCTGACACATGCACTGGCTATAGGGCAGTCTGCATTATTGTTGTGTTTACCTTCTCCCAAGCAGTCATCATTCACAGTTGTAATCCATTAAACAAAAACACTGAGGGAGTGCCTGCACAATGTTTACATTTGTGACATGGATCCAAGGATTTAAGATTCAGCAATTCCAATGCATTCACACCTCATTTGTATCTTCACTGTGCTGACAGCCCTGAATCTACACAATAAAAGGCAGCCATGTACCTAGAGAAACTGAAAGTGATCAGACTTGTTTATGTGGTGAACACAGAAGAGAAGCAGTTACTTTGGGATATATCATATCTGCACAGAGAATTATTGATTTTGAGAAGGTATGCCTGCATTTTGTCAGCTACATACTGCATATGCTGACATGTAATTATGAATAATCTGTTTAATAGTTTTATATATATATATATATATATTTTTTTTTTTGATTAGCACAGGCTTTTACACTTTTATTTGTATGCATTAGTTAGAAGTGTACTGATGTCATGGGCAAGTTTGTCAGGGCATTTCAGAGGTATATATGATTGCAAATACCTTCCCATGGAAAATTCTGTATTAAATCTGTATACATGTTTCTGGGACAGGTCATTTGAGAGCATTTATTGTATTTCAAAGATGATTTGTTAGCCAAATGTGTCACTTGCCTCTTCATTTGGAGGTGGGGGAAAAACTGCATTCCTGTTATGGCACAAACAAGGATATGTTGTTATTGTTACTCTCTTTTTTTGCATCCAGCCTACAAATTTAAGTGAGATATGTCTTTGCTGTCACATGCTAACGTCAGTTCTGTATGAATCTCCCACCTTTTATTTGCTTACAATACCAAGTAATGAAATACAAGGATATGCCCTTCATTCATATTAACACAAAATGCACTCCAGATTCAAGACTTACCTTGCACATTCAGCAGTTGCCATAGTTTTATTTTAGGGCTGACTCTGCCTGAAGCAGGCAGTAAACAGCCAATACATGGGGAGGTAAAGGGTATGAGAGTTGCCTGGCATCAGTGATACTATATGTGTGTGCATAAGAGGAAGGCTTTAGGTGCATAGTTGGTGAGGGAGTGTGCTATGCTTAGGGTATATTGAACATCCCTACATCTGCCTATACCCAAAGCAAGCAGCTGATGGCTCCCCTCTGACTCCTCATCTGCCTCTTGCTGAGGTGACCGTGGTATTGGTGGTGAGATGTGTGCTCCTTCCCCTTGGTGATCCTACTGAAGCTGTTTTCTCGGGATGATGTTGAGTAGCATGGTACATACTGTGAATATTTCAGTACGCCAGTGGATTGTACTTCAAGGCTCCCCAGATGGACCTAGGTACCAGAAGTGTGACTTTAACACCCCAAACACATGCTCTTGTTTGATTGTGTGCATCATTATGCCATTTTTCAGTGTGTGTGTGTGTGTGTGTGTGTGTGTGTGTGTGTGTGTGTGTGTGTGTGTGTGTGTGTGTGTGTGTGTGTGCGTGTGTGTGTTTCTGATAGGTGTCATCAGCCACAGTTCCAATGAATAACTTGTATCCCTAGTAAATGACCCTGTGGGATATCCCCCCAAGCGAATATCTGGTACAGTTTGGAGGTGTGCCAGATATGTGAGTTGTGGTAACTGCCAGGATTGCCAGCACACACATTCAAAATTATTCCCTTGGTATTACACACAACATGACAGTTAATAGAATGGTAGCTGTAGATCAGAGCACATGCTATGTGCTGTATCATAAAGTAGCATGTCAAAGACTGAGAGTGCATGTATAAATATCAAGCACGTGCCATTCCTAGTGCCATTTTGAGAATGCAGCCAAGGAGTAAGCATGTATGAATACAGCAGTTAGTTCATATATAAGTTATTTAAGTTAAGTCAGTAAACTTCTATTGTGATGTGTTTGTATAAAATAAAGCTGCTTAAACAGAACCCACAAGGACTCTTCTATTGTGTCCAGAGTAGGAGACTGACATGGCGTCAGAACCAAGATCACAGAGAATGAGATTCATAGTCATGAGGTGCAGCAATAACAGTGAAAGTAAACTAAGAGAAATGAGCACGGAAAAGAGTCAGGAAAGAAGCAAAGGTAATGAGAATACACACAAACTACTTGTTTCATAAAAAGAATAAAAGGGTGCAGTACAAGGGCACAAAATTCATTATTAAACAAGTGGGAAGCACAAAAAGCTTATTAACTAAGAGAAATGTTTAAAGCAAAGGTATTTTATGAAATGATTGAAAGAAAAATAAAACAAGTGTGCTTAAAGGCAGAACAGGCATGTTTAGAGTAAAATGAGCACACGAAACATACAATGGGCATGAAAAGAGATTAAACGTGCAAAATGAATATAATAAGGGCAAAAAGGGGCACATTAAGTGTAAATTAAGCAAGGCAACTGCACAACATTTTTTGCCTGTGTTTTGGCATAACTATGACTGTATTGTATCAAGGGCATAACTAAAGTTATTTGAAGTATTTCAAAGTGTGTAAAAGTGTTTACAATGTGTGCTTATTACTGTGCATGTATTTGAAGAGTTATTTCTGTGCAAGGTGCAACTATTTAGTGAAAATAGCAGTCAAAGTATAGCCATTTCGAAAAAGTTTCTTGTGCTGGGTGTGTCTTTTCGCAAAGTGCCACCATTACAGAGTGTCTATTGCACAGCAGAGAATTGCCTAGAAAAGTACCACCATTTTGGGAAAGTTTCGGTGTGTTGTGTACTGTTTATTCGCAAAGTGCCATTTTATCAAAACATTATTGACTCTGAGCTTCTCCTGTCCAGTTTATTCACATCATACAATTATTTGACATGCTTCTTAAAATGAAGCTAAATGACTTTAGCAATACAATACATTCAAAAGTATTACACTGCCCTAGAAACTTGTTTTGTAAAGTCCAGTTACACAGAGGCTTGCATTGTGCAGTTATTTGATGTGTTTCTTATACTGATAAGAGGTGATTTCATGCAATACAGTAATTTCAAGAATATTACAGTGCCCAAGAGATACTTATTTTGCAAAGTTCAGTTACACAGAGGTTTTTGTGCTATTGAGCAAAGTCACAAGTACTGGCATAAATTCCTGGCATATGTGTATGTGTATGTGTATGTGTTCATACTTATTTGCAAAACTCTTCACTGGTATGTGTTAATTTAGCAGATAGATTTTGAAAACCCTTATCACTTGTATTTGACCAAAATATTGCAGAGAATTGGAAAATATTTGAGCAAGAGTATGATATTTTTATACAAGCAGCTTATTCAGATAAAGATGTATGCACCAAGGCATCCATTTTGTTAAACTTAGCTGAGTCAGAGGTCATAGAAAGACAGCGTTCATTTGTGTATGCACTGGCAGTATATGAAGGAGGAGGGGAAAACCATCATATTGTTATACAGGCTGAGTCAAAGGCAGATCCCGCGTGTTTGAAGCGCAAGTTCAGAGAAATGTCTAACTCCCCCAGACAAATATTACACTAGAGAGGCATTTGTTTTACATGAGATATCAGAACCCATGAGAAATTTTTGCAGCTTATATAACTGATCTGAGAAATAAGGCTAAAATGTGTCCGTTTGGTGACTTAAAAGATGAGTTGATAAAGGACAAGCTCATGTGTGGTATTAATAGTGCTGCTGTGAGAAAGATCTTGTTTCCTGGTAGTGATTTAACATTGAGTAATGCCTTAGAGATTTGCCAAATCCATGAAATGACAGAAAAACACAGAAGTATGCTGGAAAGTGACCAGGGCATGGTTTCAGCAGGCTCCAGAGCAAATGTAGACAGCATGTAGCACGTGGCAAACAGAAACAGGCTTACTAAGCACATGGCAGCCACAACCCCTCCTGGCTCATTAAGGAAACCACATAGTTTTCCAGCAAGTTCTAAGACCAGTTCAGTTAAAGGTGCATGCTCAATACAGTACAAGCATGAATCAGCAAAACCAAAATCCAGCGGTATTGTTAACTGGTACAATTGTGATGAAAATCATAAGTCTAAAAGAGAAAAATGCTTAGCATTTGGTCAGCAATGTCACAAGTGTAAAAAATGGAACCACTTACAAGAAGTTTGCAAATCAGGTAAACCTCACACAGTAGTAAAGAAAGGTCACACAAAAACAGGTTGATCAAGTACAGATGCAGCACTCAGCTCTCTATGTGGATGGTGTGTCAATAACTGGTGAAAGTGTTGACTCACTGAATTTACTGACAAAAAGTGAAATGTTCTGCACAGTCCGAATCAATGGTAAATCCTCAGAGCTTAAAGTAGACACTGGTTCAAAGTGTAGTGTTATATTAGCAGACACATTAGCTAAAGTGAGAACTAACGAGCAACTCAATGTGGCCAGCAGTGCGAAACTTGTTGCTTATGGAGGTGAAGATATTCAGACTGGAGGCTCAGTGACACTTTCATGTTATTTGGCCGACCTGTTACAACTTGTTATTATGTGTAGTCAGAAGACCAGTACAGTCTTTGCTGGGTCTCAAAGATAGTTTGAGAATTAATCTGCTTTCTTTTACCAAAGAAGTTATCACATAAGTACATCTCCTAGCTCTAATTTTTCAGAAGCCATTTTCTCAGAATATGATGATGCTTTCAATGGCAGGTTGGACAAACTTCCAGTAATGTATTCCATGAAGTTAGACCCAGAGATGACGCCAGTAGTCAGACCAGCAAGAAGAGTTCTAATAGCTATGCAAGACAAAGTTAAGGCTCAGTTGGATAAAATGGTTCAGCAAGGTGTAATTTGTCCAGTTACAGAACTAACTGAATGGGTATCATCTATGGTAGTAGCTCACAAAAAAGGCTCAGATGAAACCAGAATATGCATTGATCCAAGAGATTTGAACAAACTGAAAAGACCATATCATCCAATGAGCACAGTCAAAGAGGTTGCAGCTTAAATGCCATTTTTTTTTTTTTGGATGTAAAGAGTTCATTTTGGCAAGTGATGCTTGATTGCAAATCCTCATTTCTAACCACTTTTGCTACTCCATTTGTCAGATACAGATTTCCAAGGTTGCCATTTGGAATAAATTCTGCAAGTGAAGTCTTCCATCATGCAATAGAGCAAATTTTTGGGGGTTATCCTTGTGCCATTATAGTAGATGATTTATTGGTTGGAGACAATGGTGAAGCAAAGCATGACAGAAACCTAAAGAAAGTCCTAGACAGAACATGTGAAGTGAATTTGAAGCTCAATCCTCTGAAGTGCAAATTCAGACTTCCAGAAGTTACATATATAGGTCATTTGTTTACCAGTACTAGCTTGAGACCAGACCTGACCAAGCAGGCAGCAATTCTTGAGATGTCAGCACTAGACAATGTTCAAGCTCTACAACATTTTTAGGCATGGCCAACTATTTAGGCAAGTTTATACCAGATTTCAGTGAGCTGACAGCACCTTTAAGAGAGCTAATGCACAAAAATGTTGTATGGTCATGGTTAGAACAGCACCAGAAGGTGTTTGATGACCTAAAGCAGAAAATTGCCACCCCACCTACATTAAGATACTATGATATGAACAAACCAGTTACTCTTTCCTGTGATGCTTCAAAATTTGGACTAGGCACTGTGCAGTTATACTTCAAGAGGGAAGACCAGTAGCCTATGCATCTAGAACACTTTCCCAAACCGAGATGCAGTATGCTAAAATTGAGAAAGAACTTTTGGCAATAGTATTTGCATGTTTCAAGTTTCGTGATTATATTTATGTTCGAGCGATTCAGATTGAGACAAACCACCAACCTCTAGTTACTATCCTTCAGAAGCCTATGCATTCAGCTCTAGCAAGGTTACAAAGAAATGATGCTCAAATTGCAAAAGTGCAACTTCAAAGTGGTGTATACGAAAGGTAAACTACTTTATCTGGCTGATACCTTATCCAGATAGCCTAGGAATACAATGGAATAGCTTGATGCAGAGAACTTTGACTTTGTTGTGATGGCAGTGCATAATTTTTCTACCACTAGACATGATGAGTTGAGAAATCATACTAAGACTGATCTGATTTTGCAAAAGCTCAATCACTACCTTAATGTTTGTTGGCCATCAAAGCAATCTAGTGCACCACTTGAAGTACAAACCTATTTTCCCTACAGAGATGAAATGTTGATTGAAGACGGCATTATTTTCAAAGGTCCTAAAATTGTTGTTCCTGCTTCCTTGCAACATGAGTACATCCAGATTTTGTATTGTGCTCACCCAGGTTCTCATCCACCAAGAGGTGAGTGAGAGAATTAGTATTTCAGCCTTCATTACCAAAAGACATTGGTAAAGTGCTATCTTCTTGTTCCGTATGCAAAGGAAGGTCAATACATAACAATTCAGGCATTTTCTTAAATCTGCTTAACCTTAGGAATATACCTCATGATGATGTTCTTTGATCTCCAGCTCACCGACTTCTTTTCAGGCAAACAAGAACTATGCTACCTATTCCTACCAATGTACTAACACCTAAAGCAAGGAATAATAAGACCATCAAGGCTCAATTATTTAAAAGAAATTCTGTCCAGAAGTCATCGTGCGACAAGTCAAGCAAACTACTTTCTCCATTAAGGGAAGGAGAAATGGTCAGACTTCAAATAGAAAAAGGTTTTGACCACATAGGGCAAGTTATATAGCAAATGTCCTGAACTGAGATCCTACCTTATAAACTTGTAAGGTACACAGTATAGGTGAAACTGTAAACATCTGTTACCCATAACAGAATCATCATCATAACATTGTTATAGCAACTTAGACTCTAAATCTCAGAGAGTTCCAACTATTATTTCCATCCCAGAGGGTGTTCCTACCTCTGATTCCATCACTGAAGAAGTTCCAAGTAATTCACAGATCGAACATTGTTCAGAGACAACTCCAGTAGTTAAACTCAGTTCCCAATTTTATATCACATTATGAATGAGTATCTAAGCCCAGTGTGAAAATATGTAGCAACATGGACTCAACTGTGTATATATGTATTATATCTCGCATTAATGCATGACTGATAATTGCCTGTGATATCTGCATGTAAAAATATCCCTAACATTGCATGTTTTGTTTTTTCAAGAGGGAGGATGTAGATCAGAGAGCATGTGCTATGTGCTGTATCTTTAAGTAGCATGTCAAAGACTGAGAGTGCATGTATAAATATCAAGCACGTGACATTCCTAGTGCCATTTTGAGAATGCAGCCAAGGAGTAAGCATGTATGAATATAGCAGTTAGTTTGTATATAAGTTAATTAAGTTAAAGTCAGTAAACTTCTATTGTGACATGTTTGTATAAGATAAAGCTGCTTAAACGGAACTCACAGAGACTCTTCTATTGTATCCAAAGTAGAAGAGTGACAGTAGCCCCTCCTTTTTATGAAGAGCCTACCCTGATCCATGGGTGATGCCTTTATTTCTATATAAGTGCACTCTGTGGCATCCAGTACTTGAGTGTAGTGTGCTACATGGTAGAACTCCTGCATATTTCTGGTCTTCTCAGCAGTACAGAGAACATATATGTGGTCACTGACATGTTGGACCATAGCATTCAGGAATTGATGGAGCACCCTGGATGCTGATGCATTTGACACCACGAGGATGTCCCCTATTGGTCTGTGAAAGATATCAGTGGCTAAGATTCTTTTTTTTTTTTTTTTTTTTTTTACTCAAATGATTTTTATTTTGATGAAATAACACAATAATTCAATACATTCATACTATTCAATAACTATTTGCAGTATTTACATTCAGCATGACCAAAAGGATTTCGATAAAAACATTTGTAGTTAAATAATAAGTTAATACATAAACTATGATAGTTAGGAAGAGTTTGGTTCCATCTGTAGGGTATCAATCAAATTCAAAACTTTTCTCCACGAACTATTAATCAATAGTTTAGGAAAAGTTCTAAACTCTTTAGTTATTTTCTCCATTAGTATGCATTTCTTCAGTGATGATAGGAATTCCTCCATTGTGGGTGCTACATTAGAGTTTCATCTTTTAGTTATACATGTTCTGGCTATTGCTAATATTGACCACAACAAATACAGGTCATCTTTCTTCATATTATTACTAGTAACAACATTCAATAAAATTAAAGACTTTGTCAAAACAAATATATCAGTATAGATAGCTTGAAGAAATGTGTTAATCACATTCCAATATGGTTTAATATTAGTGCAGTCATAAAAAATATGAGACCAGTCAGCATCAGTGGACAGATGACATCTCCAACATAACTTGCTGTTTGAAGGGTTCATTTTTGAGAGTTTCTCAGGTGTCAAAAAGGATCTGTGTAGAAATTTCGAATGAAAAATCCTCCAGAATTGTGAATAAGAAGTTAGTTTAACTGAAAATAAAATGTTTGTTTTATCTTCCATTGATAATGTTACTTGAAACCCTTTAGTTAGGTATTGCCAGTAAGAATCTTTAGTAGCTGTCTTATAGACAATTAAAGTATCATATGGATATGATAATTCATTCTTACCACTGATATTAGTATATAGAATTCCAAAAATCCAGTTTATAATTTTTGGTACGGTTTTGAAGGATGAGTTATGTATTATTTTACAGAGATCCTTAGTGCATACTGTGACTGTGACTCTGAAGAACCAACCAGTCATTACAGGATAGGCCATAGGTTGACAATATACTTTGTTTGTTCAAAGCTTGTTGGTTTTCAATACATTTCAGCCAACAAAATAGGTTACTATTTTCCCATAAACCAAAAATCTCTCTATGTGTTTTATCAGGGAAATCCCTTGTAATAGTAAATGGTATTAAAAATCTATACCACAGTTTTATATCAAGATTTGTGTTAATGAATTTTCTAAACACATCAAAAATATTGTTTATTAGTGTTAGTTTAGTTAATTTTGTTGTACTATACTGTACATTTAAACTTACATAGTGCCATATCTTGTTATCTTTGTCAGTTACCAAAGCATTTTTTGATAAATAATTTTCATTCATTAGTATAATGGAGTGTAACTGTTTCCAGATGGAATAGTATCTAGGATTTATCCAATTCATCACTATTTTAATTATAGATGCCTTTATCTAAGTTTCAGTCTCTGGGAATTTTAACCCTCCCCCTGTTTCCATTTTTTGATATGATGAGAATATGCCATTTATTTTGGGGTACCATAGGGATTTCATCAGAGTTTAAGTGATTTCTTTAGGGATTTTCTTCCCTGGCGGAAGTATAAGGGCTTGTGCTATATATAATATTTTAGGTAACAAAACCATTTTTATCAGTTGTAACCTACCATCAAATGTTTTAAACAAATTATTCCATTTGCTTAATATCTTGATTAAGTCTATGGCTTTAGCATAGTTAAGCTGTAACGTTTCCTCTATATTCTTACCTAGGACTATTCCTAAATAGTCTAGAGTTGAGACTTGGTTTCTAGTAATATGATTAACTGGAACATGTATGTTCTTTTTTTTATTGAATAATAAATATTTTGATTTAGATTTGTTGAAGGAGAGTCCTGAGATAGGGGGCAGAGTCAAGATGTTCAACTGATACCAGCAGTTTTTCAGAGCTCCATGAAACTAGTATAAAAAAACAGGAAATAACTTATTTTATTTTAGCAAAAATACTTAGAATTGATAGATGAAAATATAAATGATATTATTAGTAACTTTGGTGAACTTAGGAAAGTTTTTTTCCTGTTAAATTATAAAGGAGAATATATAATTTGTGGAGATGAGCACTTCGAACACTTCTCATTCTGACATGGCTTTAAAAAAGAAATGCAGCTTGTGAGATCTGCTCCACAAAAACTCTCACTAAAATGGATGATTTTAATGAGAATTTACAAAACCTCAAGGAAAATTGTCAGAAACAAACATATTCTCTCAAGGAACTTATACAGCAGCATCAATCCAGAATAACACACTTAGAAGCATCCCTGAATGATCTTGATGGAGGACTGAAGGATGAAGAAAGCCAGAAAGATTTTCTCATCAAACAAAACACTTGGCTTCTCCATAAAGTGGATGACCTGGAAAATAGGGAGATAAATATAATGATTTCTGGCATCCCTGAGAAAGATAAAGGAGAATATATCATTTATTTCCTGAATACCTGGATTCCAGAGATTTTAGATTTAAAGGAGGGTCTGTCCTTTGCTATTGAAAGGGCTCATAGAGCTTTAGGAAAGCCAGTGTCAACATCTTCCTCTACTCCTCCCAGATCAGTAGTCATAAAGTTTCTATCTTATTTGGACAAGGAGTTGGTCCTAAAATCTGCCTGGAGAAAATGTCCATTAAAATTTAATCAAAACCCATTTAGGTTTGATAATGACTATTTTACCAGGGTTTTGGAACAGAGGAAACAAGCTTGGCCATTAATAAAACTGTTAAAGCAGAATAACATCAAAACTCAGCTTGTCTTTCCTGCCAGAATAAAAATTCTATATCAGAATGAAATGAGATCATTTAATGCCCTAGAGGAAGCCACTGCCTTTATTAAAAACAATAACATTATTTCCTCACCTGAAGATATGAAATGGGCATCTGCATCACTGAAGAGAGTTACGGATAAATCTTCTTGGACTGATGTTAAAAAGAAAAAACAAAAAAGCTGTTCCTACTAAATCTCTCAAAGCATCTATTACAACTGGACTTTAATTTGTTTTATACTTGCTAAATTTTAAAAGTAAGGTATGTCATGACAATATTTTTTTATTGTTTTTATTTCTCTTTTTGCTTGTTTCATTTCTATACTTTTTTTGTTCACATACAAATTAAATAACAGTTTATGCTTTTTAGTATATTAGTATAATATTACTGGTTTCAGTGATATAATTGAAAAGTAAGCTATCTTTGTTTTTATTACCTTAAGATGACATGCTTTATTTCAAATAATATATAGCCCCTTGTCCTGCTAAATGCTCTTCTGAGTTATTACACAGGCATAGTCACTGCTTAGATTAATTTATCAAAACTGTTTTGGCTACATGGGATAACAGGGCATATCTATGATTTAGTATATATTAACTAGTTTCTTTAATATTTATAATTTCTGATTGTTTCAGAATAAATATTGGTACCTATGTGAACAAAAAGCTGTTTTCCAGCTTTTGACATAAATTGGTCTCTCTGACATTTATATGCTTATATGTTTTATGGCACAAGGTTTTTAAATGGTTACAAGTTTTGTTTTCTGTAGAGTTTAATGTTAAAGTACTGTTTTCTCTTTCATTGGCAACGGACTTGCTCTATTCAACTTGAATCTGGCAGAGACACTATGTTTCCTGTATTTTTAGCAGTATGTATCTCTTGTATCTCTACTTAGCAGCAGTGGTTTATTGCTAGATGTCCGTAGCTGTCTGAGTGTCTCTGTGATACGTATCATTCGTGCTTGGTGTTCCTTGTAAGTGCTTGCTTCAGAAAATGACTTTGTATTTAAAATAAGAATGATGACATGAATTTATGAACTGTTCTGCCTATTAATTAGAAGCTTTAGCTGGGATCTGAAAGTTTTTATGTAATGGGAGAGGTGTATTTTTTTTTTTTAGAATGCTTTTAAATGACTGTGTTCGGATGTTCTAAATTTGCCGGTTATATAGAGTTTAGTTATGGGAAAGGTTGTATGAAACTGTTTTTTATAAATAACATTTCTATGCAGTTAGCAAGTGTTTAGTATAGGCTTATACATTTACAGGAAATGCTTATGACATGCTTATGACTAATGGTAAGGATACGCAAACACCATACTAAATCCTAGCAAATATATGTGTGAATAATTTCGACTGAACTATAATTACTTTGCATTTAATATGTTGATTTTCTTATTGTATCTTAGATATTATTTATGTTTCAGATGTCGTGTTTTCAGTTATTATAAAGTCATGTTTTTTTAGTATATTAGCACTTTATGACAGGGAAAGAGCTCAGTAATATCCATGACTTGTGATAACACAACAAACAAGTTATGAGTTTCAGTATTACTCTATTACTATGGCAGATGTTTACATCTATCTCTATCTTAATTTTGTCTTTGAGTCATTCACTTTTAAGACCTGTTATCCATAGTAAGTTTTATATAAATAATGTTTTCTACTAATTTTTGTCATATTAACTGATGCCAGTTAATTATTATTGATTTTATCAGTAATTTAAACATCTGCTATTCCAAAAGTTTAGGAGTTAATTAAGGACAAATATGTCTTATGGAATATTTCTAAGAATCTATGTTAACATCTTTTGGGAATGACACACACTCACTATGTTCTAACACCCAATTCTTGTGAAGTTTTTATTTAGTGGGAGTTTGTCATGATAAGATTTTGTCAGAGAGCAAGTAAATACAAATGCTAAATGATTATTTGATTTGCTATGCCAATTTGAATGTTTTATTAGAACTAATACAGATGACATGCTTAAGTATTTGGGTAATCATTTAGATTGTTAATAAAGATAATGATTCCTTAGTCTATTAAGCACTAAATTCAGATTATATATACCCTAATATGTCTCTTGCTTCCTTAGCGAATAATTACTGTATAAATGTTTAATGCTTTTAATAATAGTGTATGTAACGTATCTCTAAAACCTAACTGGAATTAATGTCTGATTAGTTGCTTATCACTACTATTTTTCTCCTTATTTATAATATATTCTCCATTTTTTACTTTGTTTTCATGGGCTCGAACTAACAAAGGTTGATGGCTGGGATAGGTAGTCTAGCAGATTTAGTTTTGTTTGCTAGACTAGGAGTGTATCTCATTCCATGTATAGGATATATTAAAGTTTATATCAGAGTGAAATATGCTAATTTTTTTGTTATTCAACTGTTTTTCTAGTTTTGAAATGCCTGACACAATTGCTTTACTTTTATCTTTCATGGGGAAAGTTATTTGGATTGAGATAAATAGAAATACAACAATTGATATTCTGTTGTCTGTTCAGGAAGAGTATTATATATACAAGTTCATTTATTATTTGTTATCTTTAAAGAATTCTGATATGGATTTAACTTTGATATCCTTAAATACTAATGGCTTAAACAACCCATATAAGAGAGCTAACCTACTAAGGTATCTTAAACTAAACAAGGCTCAAGTAGTTATTCTCCAAGAGACACACTTTAAAATAAATGACACATTTATGTGGGACCCTAAGGAATACACAGTACTTGCTCAATCTTCTTATAAAAATAAGATTAGAGGAATAACAATTCTATGGAAAAAGACTTTCTTAAATCCCCAGATTATTTACAGATGTAGATAATGATGGACTCATGGCCTCAGTTTTACTTAAGTTTAACAATGGAATTTGGACCCTAGTTAATTTATACCAGTTCCCAGGTATGGGGGTTGGACTAGCTAAGAAACACTTAGACTTTATTACAACTACTTCTAAAAGTAATATTATACTATGAGGTGATTTCAACTGTATCACAGATATTACATAAACCACCAATAGGAAATCTCCTAGACTATCGTCCTCAGCCAAACAGTTAAAAAAATGGACAGAACTACTGAAATTAAAAAACACCTTTAATGCTTTGGGACCAAATTCCTTACTATTCTCACACCAAGACTATAGACATGGTACCCAAATTAGAATAGATAAAATGTATATATCACAAGATCTTTATTCTAAAATCTTAAATTTTTCAATGCAACCTTGTCCCTTTTCAGACCATATTTCCCTGTTGTTAACAATGCACTTGGAATTCAATCAATTAGTAATTACTTAAATGATTCCTTCATATATCACAAAAATTAAATACTTTAAATCTTGGATAAGTTCTGAACTTCAGCTTTTCTTAGAGATTAATTATAAACCTGAAGCAAATGCAATTATGGTCTGGGATTCTCTTAAGGCCTATCTATATGGTAAAACCATTAGCTGGTACAAAAATAAAATTAAAGAATGGGACTCAGAGATACAGCAACTCCAAAATCAAATATTATCTCTTAAATCTAATAAGAACTTAATTGCTACAGATAATAATAAGAAAATAGAAGAAGCAAATAAGAAATACAATGAAATATTATCCCATAAAACTAATTTAGATGTGGAAAAACTGAAATTAAATTCTTATGCTACCTCTCCTAAGCATCTTCATAACATATCTATGAAAATTAAGATACAATAAAAAATGAATAACATTGATAGTATATTTCATGAAGGGAAAAGGAAAGAAGTCTCATACATAGGGTACATTCTGGAGGCTTCTAATTATCATTATGCAGAGCATCATAAAGATAAAATAAGTACAAATGAATGTGAGAAGCTAGAGAATATAGTTCCCAACATAACAAGAATTCCTGAGGAACTTAAGTTAGATCTACAAAAACCTATTTCTCAAAAGGAAATTATAGATGGGATTAAAGGAAGTAAGTCTAATTAAGCACCTGGAATAGATGTCTTAATTATCGACATTTATAGATTGTTCCATTCTTCTATAACCTCTCTCTTACATAAAACCTTTCTTGAAGTTCAAACATTAGCAAATATTCCTCCTTCGTGGAGATATTCTTTAATTTCCCCTATATTAAAAGAGAATAAGGACCCTAATCATTGCAACTCATACAGACCAATTTCTTTGCTGAATAATGATTATAAACTATTTATGTAAATTATGGTTAATAGATTGAAAATACCCATATCTAAAATAATTAATGACGACCAAACTGGTTTCATACATAACAGGCATACACAGTATAATTTTTAAAAGAGTATTAACACTGATAGGTTACCTCAATAGAGGAAATCATGAAGCATTGATACTAGGTCTAGATATTCAAAAGGCCTTTGACTCCTTAAATTGGGGTTATTTATTTAAAGTCTTACAGTTATTTGATTTCCTCCTTTTTTATAGCAATGATAAAGAAAATCTATGAAAATTATCTAGCATATGTCAAATTAGGTTCCTTTATTTCCAAAGCAATCCAAATCACTAGAGGTACTAGACAAGGATGTCCCATGTCCCCTATCCTCTTTGCTCTGGCCATAGAAATACTTGACATTTTAATACGTAATAACCCAAAGATAAAAGGTATAAATATATATGACCAATATATTTCTAAAATAATGATGTTTGCTGATGATGTCTTACTTACCTTACCCAACTCTAAGGAAGTGTTAGGTGAAGTGGATATAGAAACAACAAATTTCCAGTATCTAAGTTTCTAAGTGATACACATACCTTTGTCTCCATTGTGATGGGTTTCCCTTGGTTGGTCTTGACTTTGTGTTGAGGATATAACAACAAACACTCAGACTAAAATGGCAAACTGTTTAATGCATAGAAAACAGTAATGCTATCAGGTGCAAACCCATCCTCAGTATTAAAATCAAACAAAAAACCTTTGAAGTTTAACATATTTAAAATAAAACATGTAATAACAGCCAGCCAATAGAATCTCTTCAGCAATTATCTTGAAAAAAAATATATTAAAGTGTTTGCTTTTATATTGTATACTACTACATTTGGCCTTATATTCCATTGCATATCCTGTGTGTTATTCTCTATCTTTTTGATATGTGCAGCGGGTACCTGAAGTTTAAATTTCAACAAAGTGGAACCTAATGGATATCTTCCTTCTGCTCCAGTAAATTGTGCTCTATGAGATAGTTTATTTAAAATTGGGAATTCACTATTGCCACTAACATCCTTTAATGGTGAGTCTATGGTAGCTGCTCCCCAGCAGTTAAATAATTTTGATAAGACTCTTAAAGCCTTGAAAAGAAAAGTTTTTTTGTTTGTGTCTTTCGGCTTTTCCCAGTTAGGGGTTGCCACAGAGGAACTCCGGTCCGCTAATGTAATGAGCTATAAGAAGCTCCAGTGGCAGCAGCTAAGCTTAATGACTTATCTGGAGCTTTGTGTTGCTCCCCGTGGTTTGCGAGTATTGAAAATGCTGGCATATGCTAATGCATATCCGGATCTCTTGAAAAAGTGGTGACAGTTGAATTTAAAACTTGGCGCTGATTATATGTTGCTAATGGATAATGTTTTTCAAGATATTAAAGTTCAACTGATGGAGGACATTGTTAATTCTGAGGGGGAACTGGTCAGTGCACCTACTTTTAGTGATTGTGGACACGTATCAGCAAATGGTGGACTGGCTCCATGAAATGGCTATTAAGTTGGAGCATACAAAGAAATGTAAATTGATTAGGGACATAAATGATTTTAGGTCTGGCCATATTTTTCATGGCCTTAAACTGAAAAACAGGTGATTGTAAACAATACACCAAAAGCAGCCATGTACGGCTTGGATACCTTTTCAGGGCACAATGATTCTTTAACCAGTCAAAACCTTCAACCTGGTGTAGTAGCCATTTGTGAAATTTTTCTTGAATCCTCTGTCTAATCTCATGCTCAGGCTCCATCCCCTATTGTGAAGAGTGTTCTGCAATATTCAATGGCTAAGGAAGGACCAAATCAGCAGCCTCAATGCCTGAATTCATCCAATTGTGATGAATCTACCTCCTCACAGCTGAGTGGCTCTAACCAAGCAATCTTGAATCCATCCAATTCAGGGAAGGAGGTTATTTCCATACCAGCAAGCGGAATAAAGCTGAGTTTACCAGAGAAGATAGATGTATGGCCTCGCAATCAATTGAGAGGGCAGTTGCAGCACAGGGAGGCAAAAACATCCTCAAAAGGAAATTCAGCAGTCCCTCATCTTACAACAAGTTAGCACAACAGAAATAGATGGCTTGGGAGGTATTGTGAACCTATCCACTTATGCTTTATCAGCAGTGGATATTACATTTTTAAATAAAGGTCTGACGTTTATTCCTACTTCTGTGGACACTATTGTTGAAGCAATTACAGGTGTAAAGTTATTTATAAGGAATCTTAATTTAAGGTTGATTTTTAAAGATTCTCAAAGTGTTGAAATGCCTATATGTAAAAAATCAACACTTTTTATTCCCAACAGTCATCCTACTATTTCTGTGTTTTATGACATGGTTGAATTAAAACTTAAGGAGTTATATAAGGTTAATAATAGAAAAAGAAAGTATAAATTGACTTTCCTGGAGAATGCAGCTCTCAAAGAGCTGGAGACTGAGTAGAATATAGTTATTAAGGAAGCTGATAAAGGGGGTGCTAATACTGTTATGAATAGGAATGAGTATAATACTTCTATGCTTCAGTTTTTGTCTGACAGACATTCTTTTAAAATAATTAATTTTATGGATGTCAAAAAAACATGTAATAAATATTAATATGCTAATTTATGAATTGCAGTAGATAATAATATAAGCACTGAATTGTTTGATTTCTTTACAGTCCTGTGATTCCACAATTATATGGACTATCAAAGATTCATAAATCAGTGATCCGCTCCCCAATGAGATCTATTGTTTTGGGAAGGCGTTGTGTCACTGCACCTATATCTATATACTTGCAAAATGTGTTAAGTAAGTATTTACCATCTTGTCAGACTTATATCAAGGATACAGGTGATATTTGTATCCACATTTTACCAATGGCATAGCACTAATCCTGAAGTTGATTTTCTTCTTGTTACATTAGATATCAAGTCATTATTTATGATAATACTGAATCAGTTTGGTGTTCAAGCTACAAGTGATTTTTCTGTCCAATACCAAAGATATCCAGGCTTAGAAGACAGAAACTGTATGTCAGTTTTTAGAAGTAGTAATATTTTCCTATTTGATAGTGAACCATACTTAGAAATTGCTCGGGTGCCATGGGTATGCCCATGGCCAATACCTATGCAAACTTAGTTTTAAATCAATGGGAATGTGAATGTATAAATAGTAACAGAAATGAATTGAATAATAATGTCTTAATGTATAAAAGCTTTGTTGATGACTGCTTTCTAATCTGGAAAGGGAATGACCAAAGTCTTATTAGATATGTTCATTATCTAAATAATGCCACTCTTTCTTAGATTTCAATTATCTTATTCAGCAGAAAGTATAACCTTTTTGGATGTTAAGATTGATAAGAATAGTAATTTAATAAACTCCAGTGTATACAGGAAAGAGGTACATAAGAATTGTTATATACATCAGAATAGTATGCATGTGCCCCATGTCTTTAATGATATTGTAAGAGGTCAGATTATTTGGGCTAGTAGGCTTAACACAAATGAATCTAAATGTAAGGAACAAATGTGTCTCATGGTTTATGAATTCTGTGAGAGAGGGTATAACATTAAGGAAATGGAGAATATTATAAATGAAATACTTAATAAATGTAATACCACAGCTAAATCATTTTTTCAAGGAGGGGAGGACTTACAATTGTGTATGGGTAAACAAGATGATGTTATTAGGTATGTTGCCACTTATAATTTAAGAACTGAGGACGTAAAGAGAATAATAGATAAATATTAGAATATATGTAAGGCTCTACCTTATTTAGGAAAGCTCTTAAGTGAAAGACCAATATGCTCATAATTTCAAAAGCCTTAAAAGGAGATTATGCTACAAGGACTTCACATCTAAGGTTAATGGTATGAACTTTAATAAGTATGGTACCTTCCCTTGTTTGAATTGTAGTTGCTATAAAGATATAGCCACTATTGATAGTAATAAATGTATTCATCCAGTGACTAAATTCACATATACCTTACAATGCTATGCAACATGTAATGCAACATATATTGTTTACTTGGCAACTTGTGTGCAATGTCCCAGTTTTTACGTTGAGAAGTGTAGAAGAAAATTCAAAGAACGTATTATTGAGCATAAGTCTCATGTACGTAGAAGGACTTGAAACAAACATTTTATATAAACATATATTTAAAACTGATTCAAGCCATGTTTTTAAGTTTAAAGTTGTTCAGGTAATTCATAGGCATATTAGATGGGGTGATTTTAATAACATGTTAGAAAATGCTGAATATAGTTGGATAATTAGGTTGGGAGCGGATCTGAAACCAGATTTGAATAGTGCTGTGACTTTTAAACCTGTTTTTCTTAAAAAAATAAAATACTGCTGATATGTCTTTTTTATATAAGATATACATATATATATATATATATATATATATATATATATATATATATATATATATATATATTTATATATATATATATAGAGAGAGAGAGAGAGAGATTGTTTTTTTTAAGGTAATTGCTGAAGAGAATTTATTGGTTGGCTGTTATCACATGTTAAATTGAGAAGGTTGTTTGTTTGATTTTAACTTTCAGGAAGGGTTTGTACCTGAAAGCTTTGTTGTTTTTTTATGAATGAAACAGTTTGTTTTTTGTTATATTGTATGCTACTACATTTGGTCTTATATTCTGTTGCATAACCTGTGTGTTGTTCTGTGTTGAGGATGACAGAAGTTGCAGAGTTCCTGTAGTGTGCCCTATCCACCTTGTAGCGCTCTACAATTTCCACATCATGTAGATCGTGAAGTTAAATGTGGCCTGAAAACTCTTCTCCTTCTTGGCCTAGGTCTATTGGCAGTAGCAGTAGCAGCAGCAGCAGCAGCAGCAGTATAAACTTCAGCCTGTTACACATACAAAATGAATTAAAACAACAGCAGCCCCTAACATTCTTTCTGTTTAGACACCTTTCTGTGGCTGTTTTCCAGTAGGTTTTGGAATTTTCAAGGAAAGCCTACATGGAGTCTATACAGTTGCTTTATAGCTTGCTGAATAGCTTCACTATGTTGGATTGGCTGATTAGCAATCAATTCTGCTGCTTATTGTGTAATTGGTATGCTACCTTGTTTACCTTGTTTGCGTGGTCTTGCACGCCTGTACACGGTGCTTACTGAATATAAAACTTTTTGTTGCCATGCATTGTTTATTGAATTTGGCTTTTTGTCTTGTTTGTTTGTATTCTTGTTTTAAACTTGCATATATTTTTTTATTTATTTGGACTTTCATTGTGTTTTTGCAGTCAATCTAGGGTTTTCATTTCTATTTTACCATGCTGCTTTGATCATTAGTGAAATCTGACAAGCTCTTGACTTGTATACATCTCTTGCTTAATGAAAGGATGTTGCTACACAAAAGGTCACATTTCACAATGTGTCTGTTCTGCATGTTGAGTGCTATTTTTACATTTACCTTTACAGTTATCTTCTGTCACTTGCAAAATATAATCTGTTGATTTTAATTCTGTTTGCATTGTTGAAGTCCTAGGGGAAAAAAAAAACAAAGTCTGGTATCTATTTCTTAATGCTGGCCTGGGATTAGACTTCTAATACAAGAAAGATCTAGGGATATGCAAAATTTTTAAAGTGGTTACCGCATGAGTTTAGACAAGCTAAATTTTTGATCTGGTTGGATGTATAAAGGACAATACTAATCTGGATACATGCATAATTCAGTGCTTTTTAGAAATTTTCAGATCCAGAGCAATGGCTGTTAAAGCTACCCTTGAACCTGTTAAAATATGTAAAGAAAGAATACACCCTTGGCTGAACCCATTGTTTATTACAAAATGGGGAATTGGTTTGTCTGTTTTATCATTATCTACCTAGAAAGGCTAGACTTTTGATTTTTTTAAACATTGTTACTAATATCACACATTACATAGTGACATAAGTAAACATTCAATTATAAAAGAGAACACAAAGCATAACAATGTTTTTTTTCTTTCTACACATTGTGCAGATTTGATTTTTGTCTTAATAATTATTCAGTTTGACATTGCACAGATTGCTCAAGTTCTGTTTCCATGAAATATCACTCCTCCTGAACATTATTCTATTTATTTCGACATAGTTTATTCCTTCCTTTTCTAAAGCTTTAGGTTCCTCCTCCACTTCTGTTATCCCCTTTACAACATTCACTAACTCTGTTACAGATGTTTTTGCTTTTGCTTTCTATCTCCTAGTTATTACTTTCTTTGTCAGCCTGTAGCACTAAGCTTAATTGGACCTTATTGTGTCTAGAGAATTCAGTTTCTATATCCCAGCTCAAAA